>NC_058384.1:15347500-15640000 GCF_018350175.1 Felis catus | reverse complement strand
TAGGAGTCTTCATCAAGTTATAAGGGATGGTTCTTCAAGTTCTTTTTGGGTATCACCAGAGGCATGTGGGACACCCTGTGCATGTAATTTGGGATCTCACTGGGACAAAGAGTTTAAGTTGTCAGAAGTATGAGGGGAGGGTGTTTTGTTTTGTTTTTGACCTCCAAACAGTCTACTCAAATCAGAATAAACCTGCATCCCTTCTGGGGCTTTTTGCAGATCCAGAAGTAGGTATCACAACCAAGAGTGACATCGACACTGGCTCTGCCAAAACTGCCGAGAAGCACAAAGTAAATGCTGTGGCCATTTTCAGTTCTAAGTCTTTACGGACCGCCACATCTTTCTGTACAGGACACTCTCCTGCCATTGTCTCTGGTTTGTGTGTCGTATGGTCTGTCTGCTGTTCCCCCCCCCCCAAATGCAAAACATTTACTGCCGAGTCTACGGGCTTCCCTATTTCCCAGCTGGCATCTTTTTGTGGTTACTTGAGCAGCTAAGCATGCCTAAAGGTGGGGGCCATAGGGCTTTTCCAATGTGTTCCGGGAATAAATCAAGGAGGATGACACCACACTCCACTTGGAAGTCTCCTACCTTGCCTCATTCTTTGTGGATCTCCTCAATGTGGAATCTTTGCTCTTGCTGTGTCTTCCTCTCCTGTTTCCTTCTATTGAGGATTTTAACGTGCTCAGAAAATCTGTGGGTATCGTTACAATTTGAAAATGCGAACTGCCTTCACTCCAATTTATATTTTTGTATGTGTCCTTTAGAATGTAAATTTCATACCCATCAGCATTTTGGTAAACATGCTGTCCAGAGTCCCTTCAGGTGTGCCCTGGGCACAAATATCTGAAATATAAGAGGTGGCATATCGGTCATGGAAAACATGCACTGGAACTTAAGTTGTGAAGAGAAAAAATCCAAAATTACCTGTGTGGCAAGTCCCCACGGTGTCCTTCACTTGTGTTCACATGAGCACGTTCTCTCGTGTCCTGTGTCACAGGTACAGCTAAAACATGGAAACTTACACCAGACATCAAAGTGCATTTGTGTTAATTTTGTCTTTTAGAATTTCAGCTCATTTTTCCAGAGAACACAATTACCCTGCAAAGTGTACTGCACTTAAGCTGAGAAGTACCTCCGAAGTAAAATAACTTAGCTGAACCCAACTAACAGGTATAGGTTACCTGTTTCTCTAAGAGCACACTTTCCCAGGTCCTCTGCAGGTCCTCAGGATCCCCATCTCCCCATGTGTCTCTGTGCCCATGGATAGCACTTCCAGAGAGGAGGAGACCCCATTGTCGGGACAGAAGTAGATTGGGCACAGGCAGGGGCTTAGAGGCAGAGCTTTGAGCCATGAGGGCTATGATTCCATGTGTGGACACTGGTATTGTCATTCCTTCTCATTCTGTAGTTCTTCATATACACAATAAACAGCCTTTGTGGTGAGGGGGATGAAGGGGGGAGAGTGATCCTGGACACAGATGTCTTCCTAGCTGGAATATGCTACCTTTTTAATTTGGTATTCAGTCTATAAATCTTGGAGAAAAAGGGCCCTTGCCGTTTCTATGTTTCCAGACACGTGGGGACACTAGTTGATCCCAATCACATCCATTCCCCACCCCAAAGCTGTAAGTGGAACCCAAAGTGTGGGTAGAGATTTTGGCACTGATGTTGCCCTCTTGGAGCCTGGGGGTGGGGAAGCTAGTAGGATATGAGCACTGCTGCTTTGGGTTTCTGCTTTTTCCTGGTGTTGGTGCTCTGTTCTTTCCTATGAACATACCTCTCATTTCTTTTCGGCAGGCTATTTTGTATGCAAGAGTCCTGGTCCTTTCCCAGGATTGCCTTGCAGGCTGTGCCCCGTGGACCACCCTTCACCACCAGTCATGGGCTATAGGCCACATCCCCCTCCTCCACCTACTCTATTTGTTAAGATGACCTGAACTGGCTGAGTGGCTGGTAAAGTATATTCATCTTCTTCATGATTGACTTGGTGGCAATGATGTAGAGACGGTTGTGAGTCTTGGCAATCCAACTACAAACTGCCTGAGGACACTGTAGCATATCTCAAGTTTCTCAGGACATACATACAATGGGCAGTGGCATGTCCCTATAATACAGTGAGCTATACGTTTCTCTTGTCAAATGAAAGAGGAGTTTTTACACAAAAGCAGACGTAGCAGCAGTACTGGTGCATATGTTGGAGACACAATGTGTTGGGTTCTGTAATGAATGAGGTGCACCCCTAACTTTTAGAGCATCAGGTGTCCTGTGTGACAGAGGGACATTCATTAAACGATGCAGACCTGGTGATCACCAACATGGAAACACCAGTGAGGATCCAGGGCAAAACCAGGGGAGCCTTGAATCATATAGGAATAGAAGGGAAGTTGAGCACAGTAAGCAGAGTTTGAGGAGGTGCAGAGGGGAGGGTGTTGGGGTCAGTGAGATGCAGTTGGAGGTCATTCCGGCCACAGCCTGAGCAGGGAGTGTGAGGTCCATACGGAACTGCTATGTGGGATCGCTCTCAGTGCAAAGTGCACGCAGGTAATCACCTAAAAAGATTCTCGTCTCCCTGCATTTTCCTGAAGGTTCTGGATATTTGTGGGGGGAAAAGAGCCCTGGATATATGAGGTATTTAACTTGGTCTTATGAAAATGCTGTATGCCCAAGTTCATATCCCTCAAGAGACTAAAAGTGGGGACAGGGTCTAGATCAGCTGAGTCATCCTACAATTCAGGGCTGGCCAGATGACACCACTGCTGGACCCCTGTCATCACCCTGACTACAGCTTTGCATCTCCTCAAACTTCTCTCACAATATTATGACAGCTGTGTTATCTGTGAAAACAGGGGTAATATTTCTTTCTAAGAACAAGAGAAAAAGAAGACATTCAGTGCATAAAGCGTCTGCAAAATCTCTGGGAACGGTCCCCTCACGCTTCTCACAGTTTCAATTAAGATATCGCCACACAATGATCCTCCAAAAAAGATGGTCACAGGAGTTCATTAAACTAAGACTGTTAACAACTCAGCCCAGGGAGTGGGAATCACTGTTTTAAAAAATAAGACAATGTCCCTCGTTTTTCTATTAGAATTCGGGCCCTGTCACACAATGAAAGAGAAGATAATTATGAGAATGTGTACATTCAGAGACCTAGATCTGAAGACAATCATTTTCTATTACACATAGTCTCACAGATGCAGCCGCACACTAAAGTGCTCATCTGAGGCCACAGATAAACTACAGAAGACAGAATGCATGTAGGAAAACATAAGATCACAGGGGAATAAACCAAAATCTCTTTGCCTTATAGGACAACTCTTTTGAAATTGAAGAGGACTGTGCACGGTGACAGACAATCGTGTTTGCATATACATTGTAAGAAGGTGTCAGATCTACCTGAATGCTTTCCCTGCCCATCCTGTCCCCTCCACTTTGTCCTTCCTACTGTCCCCTAATCTACGTTTCATCGTTTTGTCTCTGTGCCAGCGTCTGCTTCTAGGGCCATCTACTCTCGCTCCCCATTGAGTGCACACAGTGGGGTTCCTGTACACACAGGTAACAAAGTGCCAGAAATGGTGGTGAGGGAGGATAGAAGCAAGATCACCCTTTGTGCGGGGGAGCCTGAGGGAGTTTTCCGGGGCGATGGGAACTACCTATATCTAGATTGATGGGGTGCTTATGCTCAATTATTTTGGAAATATTCCCTGACTCCATGGTGCCTTGGGGTCAGACAGGTATCTGTCCTTAGGAAATGGCTGAGTTCTAATGGTAGAGAAGGATGAGGGACCAGCAGTGACTGTGGTAGAGGAGTAAGGGTCAGACCCACGCCCAGGATGCCAGGTCTCCACAGACAGCACCAAGTGTAGGAGGATTCTGAGGAGCAGATATTTCTTGATCAGACCCATGGACTACATAATCCTCCTGTAGTTTCCTCACTGAGCGATGGCTAGAGCCGAGGCCAGCAGCTGGAGGACCTGATCATGGCTGGAGTGGAGCAGTGGGCCTGGGGGATTGAGTCAGGGAAAGGGCCAGGCAGAAGGTAGTGACAGGGAGTTTGAGAGACAAACGGAAGAGAAGAGAAGGGACCCTTCTCTGCTGACTTCACCTACATTTCTGTGTGACCAAAACGAGACCCTTGTCTCCCACGGAAGGGAAGAGGGCTGGCAAAACACCGAGTGACATACTCAGCTCAAGTGCCCAGGGTATCTGCCTTGCTCTTGAGTACCTAACACAGGAAGCACGTGCTTTCTGTTACGATTGGAACTGCAGCTCGTACCATTCAGTGAAAATCAATCCAATTATGCATCCCTCAGCATTAAAGTACTCCAACAAAATTAAGTGAACAGACTGAAAGATACAAGGCAGGATAAAGTCCGAAGGTAGAGCGACGGCAATACTTACGGGAATACAGTCTATCCGAAAAGGAGGTAGGTACCCTAGTGCAGGCCTCAGCCACCTGGGCAATATCTGAAAACGTAAAAAAAAAAAAAAAGTCCTTACTCCAAAAGCAACATTAGCTCTAGACACAAAGGGATCATGATTAAGGTTTAGAGAGCAACCATAGGACTTCATGGTGCTGTATCCATGAGATCAAGTTTCATCAAATTATACCCTTTAAGTTGAGGCTCTTTGTTATATGTAAATTATACCTCATTAAAGAGAGTTTCAAAACATAAAATGCTAGAAGCAAATGTGGGAACGTTCCTTTCTAATCCTGAAGTGCAAGGGTGAGATGAGTCTGTCTGCCCATGTCTCAAAAATCCAAAATAATACACTCAAAAAATTAATAATAGCAGAGTAAGCAGACCCTGAGCTCACGCTGTCCCATGTTTTCAACTGCATAACATCCACATCCAAGTCCATGAACCAGAGAGGGATCCAAGACTGGCACAACAAACTCCGCACCTAAATAGAAGCTGCAGCAGGAAGGTTAGGAAGGTCCGAAAGTTGGAGGCTGGCTGCCTGCAGAAGGAGCAGAGAAAGTGAGCCCTCACACGAGGGAGCTGACACAGGAAAGACTAATCTCCATAACATTTGGCAGTAAAACCCAGAGGGGCTGAATTCCCTTGAGTTTAGATCCTGGCGCTTTGGAGGTCAGCTGACCCAGCACCGGGTGATCCAGAAGGATGAGTGATAGCCAGGTCCCTGCCTGTGTAGAGACGCAACGTAAACATGGCATTTCACACAATGCTTAGGCCACAGGAGACACATGTGTTCATGCTGATTCTTGATTCTTGACTCAGCTGGCCTGCCTGGGTCCCACTGACACCACTGAGAGCAAGCAGAGCCCACAACAGACACGCAATCAGTGCAGACCCCTGCACTGAAAGGAAAAGTAACCCAGACACAACAGCAGGGAGTGAGCAATACCCATACGCTATCCTCCTGAAGGTCCAGGTCCTATAAATGGAGACGTGCACTGCTGAGGACTCCAGGACCTCTTTTTCATACTGTCGTTAATTTCAAGATCAAAAGGCACAGCGACTTTCTTAACACAGAGAAATAGAGCCAGAGAGACAGACAAAATGGACACACAGAGATGTTTATCTACAGTGAAAGACCTAGTCAAAGCCACAGCCAGAGATCTAAGCCAAAGAGATATAAGTAACATACCTGATACAGAATTTAAAGCAATGATCATAAGGATACTCACTGGAGTTGTGGAATGAGTAGAAGAGTGAGACCCCTGACAGAGTTAAGATATAACACAGTTAGACACCGAGGACACAATAAAGGAGAAACATGCTTGCTGGAGTGAACAGAGGGATGGAAGAAGCAGACGAACAAACTAGTGACCTCGAAGACGGAGTGGTGGAAATTAATCACATTGAACCAAAGAGAGAGAACAGAATTCTGCAACGTGAGATGAGACTAAGGGAACTCAGTAACTACAGGAAAGATAATAGTATTCGTATTGTAGGAGTCCAGAAGGAAGAGAAAATGGGGAAGAAAATTTATTTGAGGAAACAATAGCTGAAAACTTCCCTAATTGGGGGAGGGACACAAACATCCACATCCAGGAGACTAGAGAACTCCCATCAAAATCAGGCCAACACACAAACTTTTGTAAGCAAACTTACAAATTAGGGTGAGAATAAAGAAAACTCGTAAAAGCAGCAAAACAGTCCTTAACTTAGAAGGGAAGACCCATAAGGCTAGCTACATATTTCTGAACAGAAACTTGGCAAGCCAGAAGTGAGTGACATCACATAATCAAAGTGCTGAATGGAAAAATCAGCAGCCAAGAATACTCTATTCAGCAAGGCTATCTTTCAGGATGAAGGAGACACAGACTTTCCCAAACAAAACCTAAAGGAGTTTGTACCACTAAACCAGTCCTGCAAGAAATATTAAGAGGGATTCTTTGAGTGGAAAGGGGAGACCAACAGTGACAGTATAGAGGTAGAAGACAAATTCAAGTAAAAAATGAACATTTCTGGAAAAAAATCAGTTAAAGTACTCAGAGAAATGGATTTGAAATATAATAACATCTGCCAAAAACCTAGGGAGGAGAAAGTAATGGGTTCAAATGTAAATGACCATCAACTTAATACAAACTGCTAAATGCAGAAGAGGTTCTATAAACACCTAACAGTAGCCAAATCCTAAAACCAGTCATACATATGCTAAGAATAGAGATAAGGAAATCAAAATATATCACTAAAGAAAATAAGCAATACATGAAAGAAAGGCAAGAAAGGATCAGAGAAAGTCATTAGAAACCACAACAAAACAGGCAATAAAATGGCAATACATATATACATATCAATCAATTTTGTGGGAAATGGAGTGAATGCTCCAATCTAGAGATGTAGGGAGTAAGAATGGATGAAAAAACAAAACAGATTCAGATGCCTACAAGTGACCCACTTTACACCTCAAGAATGATAGTGAGGATAGAGAAACATCACACAAATGAATGTCAAAAGAAAACTGGAGTAACAATACTTGTATCAGAAAAAAATACACTTAAAAAAGTACATAACAAGAGACAGAGGAGGACAGTCTATAACAGTAAATGGTACAATCCAAAAAGAAGATATAACAACTGTAAATATATCCCACAATTGAGTGGGATTTGTTCCCAAGCTACAAAGGTGGTTCAATATTCGCAAATCAATCAATGTGATACAATACATCAACAGGAGAAAGGATAAGAACCAGATGATCGGGGCATCTGGGTGGCTCATCCTTTAACAGTCTGAAATCAGCTCGGGTCATGACTTCATGATTCCTGAGTTCATGTCCCGCGTCAGACTCTGTGCTGAAAGCTCAGATCCAAGAGCCTCCTTCGAATTCTATGTCTCCCTCTCTCTCTGCCCCTCCCCTGCTCATGCTCTGCCTCTCTCAAAATTAATAAACATTAAAAGAAAAGAACCATACAGTCCTTTCAATACATGCAGAAAGGAACATTTGCAAAGTACAGCATCCGTTCATGCATGTAACCCCCTAAAGTAGGTTTAGAGGAAACATACATTAACGTCATAAAGGTTAACTATAAAAACCCTGCAGTTATAATCAACCTTAATGGGGAAAATCTGAGCGCTTTTCCTGTAAGGTCATGAAGAAGACAAGGATGTTTCCTCATACCACTTTTAGTAAACAAATTCCTGGAAGTCCTAGCAACATCCAGCAGACAAACGAAACGAAACGATTTGCAGATTACATGACACTATATATAGAAAACGCTAATGAGTGCACCCAATAACTGTTAGAACTGATAAATGAATTCAGCAATGTCACAGGATACAAAATCATTGTACAGAAATCTGTTGCATTTGTAGACAATATGGAAGCAGTAGAAAGAGACATTAAAGAAAACAGTCCCATTTACAGTCATACGCCAAAAATAAGATATCTATGAATAAATCTAACCAAAGTGGTGAGCGACCTATACTCAGAAAAGTATAAAACAGTGATGAAAGAAATTCAAGATGACACAAAGAAATGGAAGGACATTCCGTACTCATGGATCAGAAGTACAAATATAGTGAAAATGTCTATACTTCCCAAAGCAATTGACAGAATTAATGGAATTTCCATCAAATTACCGACAGCAGTTTTCACAGAACGACAACAGTCCTAAAATTTGTATGGAACTAGAGAAGACCGCAATATTCAGAGTAAACAATCTTTATGTGAAGTGATAATTATGGATGGCACTATGCCTCTGGATCTTCTGCTCCAAAACACAATAACTCTGGCTTAAGCATTTGAACAAACGTTAGGCATATCCCAGCCAAGGATCATTCTACAAAATACATTGTACCAACGTACCCTCAAAACTTTGCACCTTATGAAAAATATGGAAAAATCTAAAAATTATCATGGCCAAGTGGAGCCTAAGGAGACAGGATGACTGTAATGTGGCAGCTGGGATGAGTCTGGGCTAGGAGAGGTTAAAACCGAAGCAATCTGAATACAGATATAAACTTTACTTCATACTACCATATCTCTTTGATACCTTGATTGTGATCATGTACCAACCATTATGACATCAATAGTGAGAAAACAGTCTGATGTATGTGGATACTCAGTATTATCTTCCCAATTTTTTTTGGTAACTAGAAACCCATCATGAAAGAATAGATTATTAGTAATCATGGTTTTTCTACACATAAGATTATATAACCAGTTCCAGTATTAGTTACTAGTGATGGCCATGTACCTATTCTTGTTGTTCTTACTATTGTTTAATTTAAATAACAGCATTCATGGTACAGAAAACTGAATGCATGATAAACACTTCATAGAAATATCTAGCTTTACATATTTTAAGATAATAACGTATGTATATAACACTCTATTATGTGGTATGTAAATTAAGTGTTTTTCTGATCTTGAACGAGCATGTCATTGAATGGCTTTCCATAAAGGTGGTTATGCTAGATCACGAATGAGTCTCAGATTTTACAGGATGTACGTCACATCATGCCTGAACATTGTCAAAAATAAAAACATACACGCAGACAGAGGAAGCATTGTGACTGGCTCACTTATTGTAAAGAACCCTTGCTTTAATATTTTCACGTATACTTTTAGCAGGAATATAAGAGAATCAAATATTTCCAAATCAAAGAGATATTCAAAGACTGGAAGAACGATAGGGAGTTCAAAGGGTTTCAGAAGGATAAGATGTGACCATGAAGGGGGAGTCACAGGCAAGCAGCTTTCTCTGGTCCACACTGACATGTTTGCATGAGGATATGTGACTTGCCAAAGGGTAAGTCCCAGAAGTACCAGAGGGAAAGACAACGCTTTAGGGCGGGGTGACGTGGAAAGGGTGCTTCTGTGCCTAAGAGATGGGTCAGCAACCTGGCTGGGGGTCCCTGCGTCAAAGACTTCAAAAGGCCAGCAGTAACCTATACTCACAAAGATCTTAGTAACATAGATCAAAGTAACTTAGAGCCACAAAGATCTTAGAGCCACAGAGTCGACCTTCAACTATGATTAGGAGATGGTCAGAGTTTCACAGGATATGATCTTTGAGCCGGCAGTAGATGGCTAAAATATTATTTAGGGCTATACATTTAATGAAAAAAAATGTATGTGTAAAAATTTGGGTTTGGAATGTTAAGAAAAATCACAGGCCCATCATGGAGTTACTTACGTTAAGGCCACATGTCACTAAACCTAATTTCATTCCTGCAGGAATGTAACCTTTCACCGGTCAGCAAATAATTTCCTAGTCAGTACTGGAAATTTAACTGATAGATCCCTGCCATTCCCCTCAGAGAGGCAGTCTTGCCTAAATAAGGTATTCCATGCCACTTGTTTTTTTTAAGTTTATTCAAGTTAGAGACAAAGAGAGCACATGCAAGAGAGGGGCAAGACAACAGGGAAAGAGAGAATCCCACAACCAAGAGGTCATGATCTGAGCCAAGATCAAGAGTCAGACACTTAACCAAGCCATCCAGGCACCCCGAGAATGTGGAGTTTCAAAGGTTAGCAGTCTTGGCTGGGATACAGCCATGATGGCACTGGCCTACTCCTGAAAAGAAGGCAGCTAACAACTTGCAGTCAGATGGCATTGAAACAGTGATCTGTACAACACCTGGTGCACACACTGGAGAGATTATACACTGATCGGGGAGAACATCCCTGAGAAGCAGTGTTCACAATGAGGGGACAAAGAGCTAGGACAGGTGGGCTGCATGGCACCATTTCCCTGTTCTGCACACCTCCCCCCCAGCAAAAAAAACACAGAGCCATATGCTGGAAACAAGGCAATCCCCACACTGGGTGCCTAAGCTGCTTACACCAACCCCAACTTCCTGGGTTCTGGCGAGACTGGCCTAGGTCACTGAAGCTTGCCTCTGTCGCAATGGATCTGGCCCATTCCCCAGAACACCAGTGGAAGCCCATGACCAGACCACCTCTCTTGACCAGTTATGCTTCACTTCTAGTGGCAATCATTTCAAGTCTCATTTAACAAGCAGATCGGAGCAGACCTAGATAAGTCTCACCACATTGTGGCCAAGGACCATACATTGCTCATACAACTGGCTTGAAGGATAGTGCAGCCAGAACATAAAACAGTGCATGCAACACACACCACAGACACTCCGTGATGTGCCAGGCCCTGGACACTTGATGATCTCCTCTTCATAAAGCCATTCATCTCAGAGGCAGGTAACATAATGAGCTTTGGTAACAGAGAAAGCAAATACTCAACCAAAATGCCAAGACAAGAGGAATGCATCCCAAATGAAAGAACAAGATAAGGTCGTGGCCAGGGACATGGAAGGAACACTTCCAAACTCATTCTATGAGGCAGGTATGGCCTTGAGTCCAAACTGGACAAAGACCCCACCAGAAAGGAAAACTACAGACCAATTTCCCTGATGAACCTGGATGCAAAAATTCTCAACAAAAAGTAGCAAACCGGATCCAACAATACATAAAAAGGATTATTCAGGACAGTGAGGTGGATTTTGTTCCTGGAATGCACAATAGATTCAATATCTGCAAATCAACTGATGTGATACATCACATTGATAAAAGAAAGGATAACAACCACATGATCCTCTCCATAGATGCAGAATAAACGTTTGACAAAATGCAGCAGCATCCTTTCGTGGTGAAAAAAAAAAAAAAAAAAACCTCATGAAAGGAGGGATAGAAGTATCATGCCTCAACATGAGAATATCCAGATATGAAAGTCCCACAGCTCATATCATCTTCAATGGTGAAAAACTGAACACGACGGGGATATCCACTCTCAGCACTTTTATTCACCATACTGTTGGAAGTCTTAGCCTCAGCAATCAGACATCAAAAAGAATACAAGGTGTCCAAGTTGGCAAGGAGGAATCAATCTTTCCCTGCTCACAGACGTGATACTCTCCGTGGAAAATCCAAATGACTCCACCAAAAAACTTCTAGGATTGATACAGGAATTCAGGAAAGTATCAGAATATACAATCAATATGCAGAAGTTGATTGCATTTCTATACACCAGTAATGAATCAACAGAGAAATCAAGGAATTGATGTCATTTACAACTGCACTGAAAACCATAAAATACCCAGGGATAAACCCAACCAAAGAGGGAAAAGATCAGTACAGTTAAAACAATAGAGGGTCTCCTGGGTGGCTCAGTCGGTTAAGTGCTGTCTTCGGTTCTGGGCATGATCCTGCATTTGTGGGATTGAGTCCCTTGACGGGCTCTGTGCTGACAGCTCAGAGTCTGGAGCCTGCCTCAGAGTCTGTGTCTCCCTCTCTCTCTCTGCCCTCCCCCCCCCCCACTCATGCGCTGTCACTTGCTCGCTCACTCTCTCAAATATAAATAAACATTAAAAAATTAAAAGAACAAACCATACAACGTCTATAAAAGAAGTTGAAGAAGACACAAAGAAATGAAAAAAAAAATCCCATGCACATGGATTAGAAGAACAAATATTGTTAAAATGTCAATACTACCCAAAGCAATCGACAAATTCAATGTAATTCCTATCAAAATAACACCAGCATTTTCCACAGAGCTAGAGACAACAATCCTAAAATTGTATGGAACCAGAAAAGACCCCAAGGAGCCAAAGTAATGTTGAAAAAGACAAACAAAGATGGAGACATTACAATTCTGGACTTTATGGTGCATTAGAAAGCTGCAATCATCAAGACAGTATGGTGTGGGCACAAGAACAGACACATAGATCAAAGGACCAGAATACGGAACCCAGAAATGGAGCCTCAAACATATGGCTGAATAACCTTTCACAAAGCAGGAAAGAATATCCAAAGGAAAAAGAAGAGTCTCTTCAGCAAATGGTACTGGGAAAACTGGACAGTGAGAAGTATGAACCTGGACTATGTTCTTAAACTTCTCTCTCTCTCTCTCTCTCTCTCTCTCTCTCTGTTACACACACACACACACACACACACACACACACACACACACACACCTCAAAATGGATGAAAGATCTAGATGTAAGACAGGAGACCATCAAAATCCTAGAGTAGAAAACAAGTAACCTACCTCTTTGATCCTGACTGTAACAACTTCTTGCTTGTCATTTCTCCAGACGCAAGGGCAATAAAACCAAAATAAACTATTGGGACCTCAAGATAAAAAGCTTCTGCACAGCAGAGGACACAATCAGGAAAACTAAAAGGAAACTTAATGGAATGGGAGAAGATATTTGCAGGTGACATATCAGATAAAGGGTTAGTATCCAAAATCTATCAAGAACTTATCACACTCAACACCCAAAAACCAAATAATCCAGAGAAGAAATGGGCAAAAGACATGAAGAGACACTTTAACAAACAGGACATCTAGATTGGTCACACGTGAAAAGATGCTCACCCTCATTCCTCATAAGTGAAATACACATCAAAACCACAATGAGATATCCCCTCACGCCTATCAGAATGGCTAAAATTAACATCTCAGGAAACGACAGATGTTGGCAAGGGTGCAAAGGGAAAGTTTTGCAATGCTGGTGGGAATGCAAAATGGTATAGCCACTCTGGAAAATAGTATGGAGATTCGCTACAAAAACCAAAAGTAGAACTGCACTAGGACCCAGCAATTGCACTACTAGGTATTTACACAAAGGATACATTAATGCTGACTCCAAGTGGCACATACACTCCAATGTTATAGCAGCATTATCAACAATAGCTACATTATGCAAAGAGGCCAAATGACCATTGACGGATGAATGGATAAAGAAGATGTATATTCATACAATGGAATATTACACGGCGATCAAAAGGAGTGAAATGTTGCTATTTTCAACAACGTGGAGTGAACTGGACTTTATTATGATAAAGAAAATATGTCAGAGAAAGACACACATTATATTAAATTCCACAGATGAGAGAATTCATAACACTGAAGAACGTAGTGAAAGGAAAGCAAAAATAAGATACAAACAGAGATGGAGTCAAACGATAAGACACCATTAAATAGAGAGAAGAAGCTCAGGGTTCCTGGAGGGTTACTGAATAGGGGTATGGGCTAAATGGGTGATGGGCATTAGAGACAGCACTTGGGATGAGTACTGGATATATTTTTGTAATTGACGGATCACTAAATTCTAATCCTGAAACTGTATTCCACTATAAGGTAACTAACTTGGGGTTAAATTTTAAAAAAGAAGAAATATTAAAAATAAGTAAAGAAATATACTACCAGTCAAAAGAAAAGAATATATAAATCGGGCTCTTTTAGTGGAAATGAAAGACCAAAATTGTTACAGACAAGAAAGCATCAGAGAAAACATCAAGATACAATGATAAAACAACTAGTAGGGCACTAAATATATACCTATCAATAATTACTCTAATGTAAATCGACTAAATTCTCCAATCAAAAGACAATGGATAGGGGGACAGAATGGACAAAAAAAAAAAAAGAGAGAGAAAAAGAAAAACAAACAAAAAAACAAGGCCTATCTAGGTACTGCCTACAAAGCCTTATTTGGACTTAAGTCACCTGCAGATTTAAATGGAGGGAATGAAAAAACATTTTTCATGCCAATAATATCAAAAGAAACCCAGTACCAATACTTCTATCGGGCAAAAAAACTTTAAAATCGAGACTGTAGTTTGGTACCCTTTAGGTCAATACCTAGCAGTAAAATTGCATGCACCCAATATTTATAGCAGCTTTATCAACAGTAGCTAAATTATGGACAGCCCAAGTATCCATCAAGTGATGAAGGTATAAAGAAGTTGTGGGGTCTGTGTATGTGTGTGTCTGTGTATTCATGTATACGCATGTGTGTATGTGTGTGTGTGTGTGTGTGTGTGTATTCATACATACATACATACATACATACATATGTATATACAATCTAATATGTCTCAGCTTCAAAAAGAATGAAATCCTGCCATTTGCAACGATGTGGATGGACCTAAAATGTGTTATGCTGAGTGAAATATGTCAATCAGAGAAAGACAAATATATGATTTCACTCATGTGGAATTGAAGAAACAAAACAGATGAAAACATGGGAAGGGGGCAGGAAAAGAGAAGAGTGGTAACAAACTACATGTGTCTCTTAATGATAGAGAAAAAAAAAGTGAAGGTTCATGGAGGGAGATGGGTCAGCTCGGGGCTAGATGGGGGACCTGTATTAAGAAGAGCACTTGTTGTGATGAGCACTGGGTGTTGTATGTAAGGGATGAATCACTGAATTCTACTCACGAATCCGAGAATGCACTGTATGTCAACTAAGACTTAAATTTAAAAAATAAATAAAGCTGTAACAAGAGATGAAGACGAACACTATCTCATACTAAAGGGGACAACCAAACAAGAAGATCCAATGATTACAAATTTTGATGCCCCCAACATGCAACTACCAAGTATATAAAACATTTAACAACAAACATAAAAGAACTCATTTATAATAATATAACGATATTAGAGGACTTTAACACATAACTCACATCGATGGACAGAACCTGTAAATAGAAAATCAACAAGGAAACAATGGCTTTGAATCACACACTGAACCAGATGAGTTTAACAGATATATTCAGAACACTCCATACTAAAATGACAGAGTACACATTCTTTTCAAGTGCACATGGGGCATTCTCCATAATTGATCACATTCTAGGTCACAAAGCAGGCCTCAACAGGTACCCAAAGACAGAGATCAGACCAAGCATTTTTTCTGACCACAAAGCTAAGAAACTTGAAGTTAACCATGTGTGCGTGCGCGCGCACACACACACACACACACACACACACACACACACACACACACACACACTAAGGGGGAAAGGCCACAAATAAAGGGAGGTTAAATAACATGCTACCAAATGAATGGGTCAAACAGGAAATCAATGAGAAAATACACTGAAACTAATGAAAATGAAAATACACTGGTAAAAATATTTGGAATGAGGCAGAAGCAGTCTATGATGGAAGTATATAGCAGTACAAGACTACCATAAAGAACAAGAAAAATCCCAAACAATCCTAACTTATAACTAAAGGAATGAGAAGAACAGCCGAAGGAAGGAAATAATAGAGATTACGGCAGAAATAAGGACTATAGAAACCAAAAAGACACTAGACCAAATCAATGAAACCAGGGGCTGGTTCCTTGAAAACAGTAATCAACATGAAAACCTCCTAGGCAGAGTTTTCACAAAGAAGAAGGAAAGGACTCAAGTAAATAAAATCACAAATAACACAGGAGAAATAACAGGCAACGCCACAAAAATACAGTTAGAAGATAATATTATGAAAATCTATATGCAACAAATTGGACACTCTGAGAAAAATGGAACAATTCCTAGAAACACACAAACTACCAAAACTGAAATGGGAAGATACATAAAATCTGAAAACAGAAAGAAATCAAATCAGTAATAAAAAAAATTTCCCCCCAACACAAGAGTTCAGGGCCAGATGGCTTCACTAATGAATTCTACCATCCATTTAAGGAAGAGATAATATGTATTCTTATCGAATTATTACAAAAAATAAAAAAAGAAGGAAAACTTACAAATTCATCTTATGAGGTCATCATTACCCTGATACCAAAACCAGTTAAAGCCTCCACTAAAAATGAAAACTGCCAGGGCTCCTGTGTGGCTCGGTGGGTTTAGTGTCCAAATCTTAATTTTGGATTAGGACATTATCTTGCAGCGCATGGGTTCGAGTCCCACGTTGGACCCTGTGCTGACAGTGTGGAGCATCGCCAGGATTCTCCCTCTCCCTGTCTCTCTGCCCCTCCCTCACCTTTATGGACTCTATGTCTCTACGTAAATAAATACATTAAATATGTTAAAAAATTTTTAAATAAAACTACAGACCAATATCCCGATGAATACGTATGCATAAATTCACATCAAAATACCTTCAAATTGAAGTCAATAATACATTAATAGAATCATTTACCATAATCAAGTGGTATATATTCCCGAACTGCAAGGGTGGTTCCACATTCACAGATCAATCAACATGATGCACCACAGTAATAGAAGAAAGGATAAGAACAATACGATGCTTTCAAGACATGCAGGGAAACTATTTGACAAAATGTCACATCCATTCACGATAAAAACCCCTAGAAAGCATATTGGTACTCAACCTACCTGCACATAATAAAGGTCATCTATGAAAAACCCACAGGTCATCTCATCCTCAATGGGGAAAAATTGAAAGTTTTTCTTCCAAGATCGGGGACAAGACAGGGATGATCCCTCTCACCACTGTTATCCCACATAGTACTGTAAGTTTTAGCCACAGCAATAAGACAACAAAAAGAAATAAGAGGCATCCAAATTGGCAAGGAAGACACAGAACTTTCACTATTTGGAAATGACATGATGCTCTCTATAGAAAACATGAAAGACTCCCCCCAAAATTGTTAGAATTGATATATGAATTCGACAAATCAAAATATACAGAAATCAATGTACATAAATCTATTGCATTTCTGTAGACAAATAATGAATTAACAGAAAGAGAAAGTAAGGGATCAATCCCATTGACAGGTGCACCAAATACCCCAAGATACCTGGAATAAACCTAACCAAAGAGGTAAAAGATCTGTACTCTAAAGGCTGTGAAACACTGATGAAAGAAATGGAAGAGGACACAAAGAAAAGGAAATACATTTCATGTTCACGGATAGGAAGAACAAAATACTGTTAAAAGGTCTACACTCCACAAAACAATCTACACATGTAATGAAATCCCTATCCCACAAACAAAACATTTGTCACAGAACTAGAACAAATAGTCCCAAAATATGTATGGAGTGGCAAAGTCCCCAAACAGCCAAAAGAAATTGAAGACCAAAACTAAAGCTGGAGACATCACGCTTCTAAACTTTAGGTTATATTACAAAGCTGTACTGAACAGAACAGTATGGTACTGGCAACCACCACCACCCACAACAAAAACACAGACGCAGAGACCAATAGAATGGAAACCCAGGCATGAACTCATACATATATGGTCAATTAATTCTCAACAAAGCAGGAAAGGATATCCAGTGGGGGAAAAAAAGATACCCTTGGGATACATGTGTGGCTCCACAGCGTGTGATTGTGGATTCAGCTCCGATCATGATCTCAGGGCAGTGCAGAGCATATTCTCTCTCTCCATTTCTCTCTGCCCCTCTTCTGCATGTTCTCTCTCTCTCTCTCTCTCTCTCTCTCTCTCTCTCTCTCTCTCTCTGTCTCTCTGTCTCTCTCTCTCTCTCAAAAATAAATACATAAACTTAAAAAAAAAGTCCCCTCAACATGTGGTTTTGGAAAAACTAGACAGCAACCTGCAAAACAAAACAAAAACACAAACGGACCACTTTCTTACAACATACACAAAAATAAATCCAACATGAATAAAGAACTATGTGTGAAACCTGAAACCATAAAAATCCCAGAGGATACCTAACACAGGCAGTATCTTATTTGACATTGGCTGTACAAACATCTTTGTAGATATATCTCCTGAGGTAAGGGAAACACAAGCAAAAATAATGGGACTTCATAAAAATAAAAAGCTTCTGTCACAAAGGAAATAATCAACAAAACTAAAACACCTACAGAATAATATTTGTAAATGACATCTGATAAAGGGTTACTGTCCAAAATATATAAAGTTATACAGCACTCAAAAAATGAGAAATCCAATGAAAAATGGGCAGATGACATGAATGGACATTTTCCCAAGGTGACATAAACATAGCCAAGAGACACACGAAAAGATGCTCAGCATTACTCATCTTCAGGGAAATACAATTCAAAAGTACAATGAGATAACACGTCACATCTGTGAGAATAGACTAAAATCAACGAATGATGAAACAGCAGGTGTTGGCAAGGATGTGGGGAAAGAGAAGCCCTCTTGCATTGTGGGAAGGAATGCAAATTGGTGCAGCCACTCTGGAAAACATCATGGAGATTCGTCAAAAAAAAAAATGGAAATAGAACCATGTTACGATCCAGCAATTTCACTACGAGGTATTTACAGAAAGAATACAAAAACAATTCTTCAAAGGGATACATGCACCATGAGTTTACAGCAGCATTTTCTACAAAAGCCAAATTACGGAAACGGACCAAGCATCCATCAACTGATGAATAAACTGAGATGTAGTATATGGAATGTAATATTATTCAGCCATAAAAACATGAAATCTTGTCATTTTCCACGAGGTGGATGGAGTGAGAGAATGTTATGCTGGGTGAAATAAGCCTGTCAGAGAAACACAAATACCAGATGATTTCACTAACACATGAAAATGAAACAAAACAAGGGGGGGGGGGAGACAGTGACAAACACTCTTAACTAGAAAACAAACTGAGGGGTTCCACAGTGAGGTGGGGGAATGGATGAAACAGCTGCTGGGGATTAAGAAGTGCACCTGGGATGAGCACCAGGTGATGCATGGAAGTGTTGCTCTATATTGTACGCCTGAAACGAATATTACACTGTAGGTTTCCTAAGTGCAATTTAAAGTAATAGATAACATCAGGTTAAGACACCTACCTACCAGGTTTTCTGTAGTTTTCAATCACTTCATTAGGTTGGAAAAATAACCATAATTTTTTTAAAAAAGCATGCATGATGTGGGGGACAGTTTGTGCCCTTACCTCGGTCACTGGTTCCAGCAGGACTCGGAAAGTGGGTCCCAGCTCATTCTTCTAGAAGGTCCTGAGACGAACATTTCGTGTATTCAAGTCCTAATGGAATGCAGCTCCCGTTCTTCTGAATTTCTGTCAGCGTTTCTTACCGGAAACAAGCCTGAATCTGGAACAAACCATTGGCTGCATCTATGAGGTGAAGTCGTGGAACCCCGCAATCCACGAGTCCTTTAGTAAAATACGACTTGTTCAAATACTGTCCAGGAAGTTGAGGAATTAAACACGGGAACAACCCAGAAAATGCAAGGGCCTATGCTGTTTAGCAACCATCATGCCCAGGGAAGCCACCCAGGGCCCCCTCCTCAGCACTCAGTACAACAAGGCAGCTTCTCTCTGGCGACTCAGGAGATGCCAAGTTGCTGCAAAGCTCCCAAGGTCTCCCCTGGGGCGGGTGGCAGAACCCGCTGGAAACACAGCTCTGCTCTCTGTCCTGAGACAGCAGTAGAGGCCCTGTGTCCTCTGGGAGCAGCAGCAGCCCTTCCTGCTCTGAAGTGCCCTGGGTCAGAAAAGCCAATAGTGCGCCCTCTGCTGGCCATCACTGCCTAGGCAGAGCAGCCCGCCCCTCCGGGTCTGTGGTGCTTGAGCTCTCTCTGCTGGCTACCCTGGGAATTCCTGCAATGTTGAAGGCACTGGTCGCTCAGCTGAGGGACTGAAGGTGCTCTGGGCAACTCCGCCTGTTCTCCACAATGGGAAGGGTCTTAGTGACAGGGCCTGGGACACAAAGAAATCTTTTCCTTCTCCTTTTTTATTTGAGTGAAGAATGAAACAGAACTTATTAACACAATGACATCATTTGTAATGTTTTAAGCAATGTCCACAGCAAAATAGACCGCCAATTTACACATGCTGAGCAAGTAATTGTGTTTACCACCAGAGTATTTAGGTTAGATAAAGAATTGACACCTTTGAGAGAGAGATAACTGCTTCCAGCTATGGAACGAATGAGTCCCAGGGATACAAGAGACAGCCAATGGAATAGAGTCAATCCTGTAATAATATTGTTGCATGCTTTCACAGGATAGCTACACTTGTGCTGAAGTACAACATAATTTATAGACATATGGAATGACTACAATGTATGCCTAAAACTAATACAACAAATGTGTGAAGAATATTTCAATGAAAAGTTGACATCCTTTATGCTATCTTTATCTTTTTTTTTTTTTTTTGCCAATGAACTATCATTCCTGGGGCGCTTGGGTGGCTTAGTGAGTTAAGCATCCGACTTCCCCTCAGGTCATGACCTTGCAGTCCATGGGATTGAGCCCTGCGTCAGGTTCTGTCCTGACAGCTCAGAGCCTGGAGCTTGCCCCAGATTCCATGTCTCCTGCTCTCTCCCCCCTCCCTCCCTCACTCAGGCTCTCTCCAGAAAAGAAAAACAGAAACATTATAAATTAAAAAAAAATCATTCCTAATTAAAATCTGTGAAATTCCATTTATACTAGATTCTCTAACATCACCATCTTGATGTAGAGAGCTTATATGAATAGTCACTAATAATATCTTTGATGACACATATGTGGCAGGGTCAGAATGCAACTTACAGGGAGCTACACATCTGTTATGAATTTACTGTATGTATCCTTGGCTAATATTTCCAATGAAATGTGCTTTAGGGATACAAATGTATGAAATAATGTCCATCAGTCATATAGGTCAAATTCCTATAGGACCATTCATTATGCCTTCAATTACTAATTGCCGTCTCTTCAAAATTAAAAGAAATCTGGGACAAGAAAATGTCTTTGAATTTGATGTAAGAGAAGACTATGGTGTTTTAAAAAGTTCACCTACCATCTGGCATCCTCAGTTTGGCAGTGGACAGGAGGATAAAAACCCACGATCTTGATGCACACCGCTAGCTCCAGAGGGAGAATATGGACCTTCTTGTCAAATACTTTTTATCAATATCAGCAGTTCAACTCTGCCAGGTCCAGACTGCCGGACCTGGGGGCAACACAATGCCTGATGCCTGGGTTCAGAACATGAGGAAGACCAGCTGGTAGGGAGCGGCGGGGAAATCCAACAGGGCCTGGGGCAGTGAGGGAGATGGGTCCGGGTTCCCTCCCCACAGGGCGGCTCTAGTGTTTACCTGCCAAAGAGCAGCACACTCTCCCTCAAGACATCCCTCTCCATGACAGAACATGAGGCTGTGCCCCCACAATTCCAGGAGAAATGAGGGATACCCATCTTTTCAAATGCAATAGCCTATGCAAAGCTTGGCCCCAGGGATGTTGGAGTCTTGGAGTCACACAACACTGATGCCCATGATACCTGCCATTTCTGCCCCAGCACTCAGAGATACTTCATACATCCCCTCTCCCCTGGCCCATCTCACCCCATCCACATTCCTGGACCAGGTCTCTACTTTCTCCTTGTACTTCCTCTTTGTCTCTCTTTATCTCTAACCACATCACTCTCTATTTCTTCCTTTCACTCTCTAGGACTTGCCCAATTCCCCTATCACAAATTCAATGTCTCTCTCCCTGCCTGTCTCTTTCTCCACCTCTCCCCAGGCTTCAGGATATCTGCTTTGTGCATGCAGCCCTGTCCAGGAGCACAGGGCACTCCTGTCTCTCCCTCTCTCATGTCTTGTTTTGTCCCAGGCCCTGATCACAATGGAGGAGAATCCCCTGTACAGCAGCTGCTCATGTTGACATTTGCTAGAGCAATGCTGGCAGCATGTGGACAGCCAGACATTTACCCTTGGTGGCTAATCCATGACCCAAAAGCTTCTGGAGGGCTGGCTGCTTCCCTAAGCTGGGAGGAAAAAGGGGCTCAGAGGTTTCGGGGTGCCTGGGGCAAAGTGGATAGGCTTGGCCGATGTAGAAGGAGCCATATGCTTACCCACAACTCTCCTGGGTGGTGTCCAAGGAACCTATCTCAGACCATGGAGCTCTGCCCTCCTGATTCCTCAATAAGGCAACAGGGGAAACTTTGTGGGACATCATGTGGGACTCACCACAAAAGCTGCGCCATTTGCCCCCTTGAGGCCACCTAGATTGGTGCTATTGGGGGAAGCTGGTAAGGTGCACAAGGGCACAAGAGCTGAGTTAATGCAGGGCCTCCTTACCGGTCTCCTGAATCCATTCCTCACCATCGGAAGAGACCCTTTCCTGGAGACAGATACCTGCCCTCCTCATCAGCACGAACCCCATCAACTAGCACGCACGCCAAGTGCTCATGAGTATCTATCTACAGATATAACAACCACCACCAGATCTCCCTAAAGGATGTATCCAACTCCTCAGATGGAACTATAGGTCCCTTCCAGGCATTACAACCCCAAAGAATGATCTGTCTTCTTCCACCAATCCTGTACATACTATGTGTTGGCTGACTCCATACACAGGAACCCCAAAGTGTACGCTTGATGGGGAATGAGTGTTGATTTTCCTGGAAGCTGACGCTGACATGGAAACACAACTGTGACAAGTGTATTAGGGGACATTAGGAAGGACAAAGTGGAGTGGACAGGGTGGGCAGGGAAAGCATTCAGACCATGGGGCAGATCAGACACCATCTCTAAATATATAATAACCATAGCTGGTTTGTAATGGTTCAGTGTCCTCTCCAAATTTCAAACGGATTGTCCTCTACGTCAAAGTGATTTTGACTTATTGCAAAGGGATCTTCTGTTCTCCTCTATGCATTTTGTCTTCTACAATATATCTGTGGCCTTGGATGAGCACATATTTGTGTGGCTGCATTAGTATGTCTACCTCAGATCTGAGATATAGATGCCTGAATATACACATTCTCATACTTATCTTTTCCTTCCTTGTAAAGTAGGACCTGAATTTTAATAGAAAAAACACAGGGGTCTTTGTTGTATCTTTTGAAACAGGAATTGCCAATCTCCCAACCTCAGGCATTATACCCTTAGTTTCATGAAACTGAATGAACATCTGTTGATGATCTTCTGTGTGCAGATTCATTCATTTCCACCCTGAGAAGGGTGAATGCCCACTCATCCCATACATTTTACAAATTCCTTATGTGCTTAACCACCTCTTCATCGCACTGACCTCAGAGACCAACATTGTTCCTGCTTCTCAGATTACAATGCTGAGGCTCTGAGATGGCCCCACTGAGAGCTGGCATTAGGGCTGAGACAGCAGGATCACAGGCAGTGCCTCTGGAAATTGTGAGGGAAGTTTCAGAGATGTACACCTTCATGCAGGGTCATGACAGTAGGTTCAGGGGTGCGGTGACAAGATTCCAGCAGGGGCGTTTCCTGGTCAACCCTGATTTCCCTGCTAAGAGTCTGATACAGGCTGAAGGCCAAGGAAGCCACACAGCTAATCTACAACCTTTCATCACATTTAGTCTCACAGAGGCACACAAACTTAGGCAGACAAGCATCCCATAAGAACCAAGGAAAACTACAAATCTCCAGGGCATTCTTTCACAAGGATCCAGAACCTTCAGGAGAACCTCCAAGAGAAACAACAGTCTTTATTTAGATAATGAACTAGGTGCACTTTGGCCACAATGACATTTCAGAGATGATACCTGCATGGACTATCCTTGAACCCATACAGCAGCTCTGTGTGGATGCCACTCTGCGCTCACAATCCCTGCCCAGGTTGTGGGCCCTGCCACAAATGGCCTCCAACTCCATCTCACTGAGTCCAACACCCTCCTCTCTGTACCATCTCAGCTCTCCCTTCTCATGCACAGTCTCCAATTCATTTCCATGAGTTTCATGTCTCCGTCTCTTGTACTTGAGGACCCATTACTGGAGCTGCCATTATTGTAGACCAGAAGCTCCATGTAATTTAACGCATGTGACTCTCTCCCCATTAGGACAGTTGAAGCCCCTGATGGTAAGGGTTTGCCTCATCTCTCACAGAGCCAGGGACATGGACTGTGTGCTGGGCACATCTGCAGAACTGATATGCCTGCTTTTCTATTAAAAGACTCTTTCCTTCTCCACAAAGGATATATGCAGCCCAGCTCAGTAATGGAAATGACACAGCCCAACATATGTATGTCCTGAGAAACTTGAGGAATCTTAACAGTGTCCTCATCCAGCAGCACCCTTGCATTACAAAGCGTGTGAGGCCATCTCTCCATCCTCTCAAAGACTCAACAACATAGAAACTGAACATGCTGAACATGTCAACTCATACAGCTCAGTTTATCTCACAAATAGTCGAGGTGGAGGTGGTGGGTCCTGTCCCACCATCAAGGAGCTGGAGGCAGCCCATAGAGCCCATGAACAGTGATAAATTGTATCTGTGCAGGGTGGACCTGGGAAAGAAGGAGGTCCTCTTGCATCCATAGGGACCTACAGAAGTGACAGGTGTGTTGGTATGACAGACAGAAGCAGAACGCCCACAGGAGCTGAAACACAATGAAGCAGGTGTCAGCACCTGGCCCCTTGCTCATTCATGGGTTCTAGTAGAACAGAGCATCAGTGTCAGAAAACTCTACCCTTCCATGAGGTCCCACCTATAGCCTGAAAGCACCAGATGCCACAAGGAAAAACGACTGTCACCACACGTCACTGCCCATGTTTAAAAATGCAGAAAGCCAAGGAGTCCTGTTCTAGAAGATTGATGGCAGTAATGCCAGTCTAATAAAGGAAAGTATTCCAGAGAGGCATGCATCTGTGTCCAGGATCTCTCTGGTGTCCTCTTCCACTAGATCTGCAGACTTTTTCTTTGCACATTGAGAACAGACAGAACATGAAGGAATGAAAGAAATGACCAGAACCACACAGAGATCCAGGGCCACCCCAAGGTCAAAGCTCTACCTGCGATCCTATGCCTGTCCTCACTTTGCTTCCCTCCCTTACAAACACATCTTCTGTGCAAGGCCACAAAGACCTCTGAGGAGATGGGGATTCCTGGAGTCCAGCATTGGGGCCTGGATATGAGTTTTCTGAGGGAAACACATTACCTGTGCATATTCATTGGTCTCAAGTATGTTTATCTTAATTTACAGGTAATTCAGCTTTTAAATACAACATGAGTTGCAGAGCTATTTTTTGCCATTGTAAAAGGGAGGTAGAAATTCTACCTAAAAGAATGAACACAAACATGTCTCAATTTCAGGTGAAAAACTCCCATAAGGAATCATGAGACAAAGTACCAATTACAACTGCTCCCGGGACACAAGAGAACCTACTCCTATAAACACAACTGGAGAACTCTGTGAGGTACTGGCCCTGCAAGTAATCACTGATTCTCTGCAGTTCCACGTACATTTTTTATTACACATGCCGCTTCTGAAAATTCAGAGTATTTCCACCTGGGGGACAACTGGAGAAATTCTCTATCGTACATTTGCCAACACAGAAGGACCAGTAATGAATTCTGAAATTTTTCTAAGAACCCTCAGCACTGCACAAACCACACAATATAATGTTGGAAAGAGTTTTTATCAATTCCAGTCATGAGGCTCATAGCAGACATTCTGAACACATTCATGGCCTACACTGAAATAGGAAAAAATGAAAATAATCAGGATAATCCCGTGTAAAGAAGGTGTGGAAGGAGTCAGACGCTCCAGAAGACTTGAGGGTGCAGTGAAGTGTCATCCTCCTCAAGTTATTTCCACAAACACTAAGTGAGAGCCACGTGGTCCTCAGTCTCTATGCACTTGTGGCGTCCAGAGGCACTAGCTAACATGATGATGTTACATTGGAGAAGCCTGGAGGCTTGTGAGGACATAAATCAAACGGTAAAGACACCAGAAGGCCAAAAACAACAACAACAACAAAAAAAAAACCACAAAAAACAAAAAACAAACAAGGCCAGATAAAAGTTTCCAGAAAGTATTGCAACTGAAACTGGCAACAGAATTTACCTTGTCTTTTTCTGCATCCTTGGTAGAGACACAACTGATATTTCCCATTGGAGCTGCATCACGTCTTAGGTCTCATAAAGGATGGAGGCGGATGGAGGTTGATTCTGACTTGCATAGACTGTGTGGAAGAAAAACAAACCATCCTGAACATGTATCATTATATTCAACTCATTCACACTCTCGGGTCCCTTACCAGGGACAGAGCGTTTTCCACGTGCCTCGGGTGACCCTTGAGGACAAGAGGGAGATCTGATCCTGTCCCTTGAGGAAGGTTCACAGGGCCCTGGTTCAGGTGTTTTTGTAACTAAACAAGCAGCTGTGAGCAGCTCAGGTCTCAACTCGCTAGAAAGTATGTTAGGGGTGTGTTTCATCCCTCAGAGAGCCCAGCACATGGTCTCTGTACAAGCTACATCCCAAGGAATGCTATGTCTCTCAGCACGTATAAGGCCTCTTTCCTTCTCTATCAGAGACACGTGTTGCCCAGCTCACTATGTGGAAATGACTGCCCATTTCATGCATGTCCTGAGAAACTTGAAGAACCTTACAACGTCCTCACTCAGGCTGACCTGAAAGCCCTGTGGTGCCATCAATGCATCTCCTCCAAACACATAACAAGTAAAAGACACAACGTGTTTTATAAGTCAACTCATACTAGTCATATCATCTTTCCACATGGTGGAGGAGGAAGGTGAGGTCCCAGAGGACCCCAGTTTGGAGAAGGTGGGGGTGGTCCAAAGCCCATGGGTGGTGATAAATGTCAGCCCACGGGGTATGACATGGAGGGCACTTCTGGGAAAGGAGGAAATATCCTGGAAACCACGTGGACCTGCAGGACAGAAATTAAACTTTTGAGATGTGTTAGGGTAAAAGGTGAAAAATTCAACACCAACACCAACACTAACATACCTGAACCCCAATGAAGCCGAATGGCACCTGTCTCCTTCCTCTCCACCTGGTGTCAACAGGGCAGCATCAGTGCTTCTAAACTCCACCCTTCCCACTGGGTCCCACCTAGAATTTCTAAGAGTTGGAGGAGGCAAAGCAGTGCATTGCTGGCAGCATGGTACTAGCTGTGTCTGCAAATGTGGGGAAGGAAGTGGCTAGTCTTAAAGAATCAGAGGGATAATTCCAGACTACTAAAGAAAGTCTGTTCCACACACACAGTCTTCTATGTCCAGGACTACTCTCCACCCAGCCCTTCACCACCTCAACAGCTCCGTCTTGGCATAGTAAGAGCTGAAACGATGAGGAAGAATTTGGTTTCCGTACTATTCATTTACATCTTTAATCCATTTCAAGTTAATTCTTGGAGTGGTATAACATAAGGTGCTAAGCTTTATTCTTATGCACGTGTATATCCAATTTTCCCAGCCCCAGTTATTCAAGAGAATACCCTTCTCCACTATGTATTCTTGACTCCCTTGTCAAATACTAGTTGACTGTTCATGCAAGGGTTTAGTTTGGGCTCTCAATTTCCGTTCCATTGTCTTGTGTGTGTGCTTATGCCAGTGACATAATTGATTTCTTTGTGTTAGAATGCAGCTAGAAATCGAGAAGTGTGATGCCTCCTATTTTGTTCTTTCTTGCGTTGGCTACTTGGGGTCTTTTTGTGGTTCCAAATACATTTTAGGATATGTTTTTCTAATTGCATAAAAATTGCATTGGAGTCTTGATAAAGATTGCACTGAATCTCTAGATGGCTTTGGGTAATATGGACATTGTATCTATATTAATTCCTCTTAAAGACAGACGTGGGATGGCTTTTCACTGATTTGTGTGTTCTCCTGTTTCTTTCATCCAAATTGAATTTCTTCCATTTCAGTACATGGGTGTTATAGTTTTCTGTAGAGAGATCTTTCACTTCCTTGGCTAAATTATTCCTATACAGTTTATTGTTTTTGATGCTATTGTAAATGGATTGTTTTCTTTTCTTCTTAGATAATTTGGTTAGTGTATAGGAAAGCTACAGAATGTGACAAGGTGACTTTCTAGTTTGGAACTTTAATGTATTTCTTGATTAGATATTAACAAGTTCTTTTACACTGAACTTTATTTCATTCTTTTACCTTTTTAAAAAATCATGTTATTTGGGAATAGCTGATACAGTATGTTACATTAGTTTCAGATGAACAACATAGTGATTGGACAAGTGTATACATTCTGATACGCTAACACAGGTGTAGCTACAATCTGTCACCATGCATCACTATTCCAGTACCATTCTCAATGTTCCCTATGCTATATCCTCTATCTGTAATTTATTATTCCATAACCAGAAGCCTGCATTACCCAATCCCCTTCACATATCTAGGGCATCCTTGTCTTGTTCCTGATCTTAGAGGACAATCTTTCACAATTTCACTATAGAGTATGATGTTAGATATGGGATTCACATACATGGCCTTTCTTATGTTGAGATATGTTCCCTCTACGGGGAATTTTTAAAGAGTTTTTTAGCACAAATGGATACCAAATTTTCTCAGAACATTTTTTGTGTATCTATTGACATAGTCACAGCAGTTTTCTTTTTAATTTTTAAAATGTATGGGGCGCCTGGGTGGCTCAGTTGGTTGAGCGTCCGACTTGATTCACGTCATGATCTCACGGTCTATGGGTTTGAGCCCTGCATCAGGCTCTGTGCTGACAGCTCAGAGCCTGGAGCCTTCTTCGGATTCTGTGTCTCACACTCTCACTACCCCTCCCCTGATCATGCCCCCCCCTCTCTCTCTCTGTCTCTCTCTTTCTCTCTGTCTCTCTGTCTCTGTCAAAAGTAAATAAACATTAAGAAAAATTTTAAAAATGTATTTATTTTGTTTACTTTAAATTTATTTATGTATTTCTTTAGTATATATTTTTTTCAAGTTTTTATTTAAATTCTAGTTGGTTAACATACAGTGTAATGTTAGTTTCAGGAGTACAATGTAGTCATCCATCACTTACATACAACATCCAGTGTTCCTCACTACTAGCGCCCTCCTTAGCCGATCACCCATTTAACCCATCCCCCTGCCCACCTCCCTTCTAGTAATCCTCCGTTTGCTATTTATAGTTGAGTCTGGTTTTTGGACGATTTTTCTTTCATTCAATTATGTGAGGGGTCATATTTATTGATTTTCATTTCTGAAACATCCTTCCTTTACAGGGAAAAACCCTACATCACCGTCAATGATCCTTTTTATGCGATGGTTAATTTGGTTTGCCTGTATATCACTGGGAATTATTCATCTATATTCATCATGGGAATAGTGGCCTATAGTTTTCTGTTCAGGTAGTATCCTTTTCTGGCTTCCTACCAGGGTAATTCCAGTCGCATGAAATGAGTTTATGGTGTTCATTCCTTTTGAATCAGTGAGAGGACTGCTGTTATTTCTTCTACAAACGTTTGGTCACATTCACCAGTGAATCTACCTGGTCCTGGGCTTTTCTTCCCTGAGAGAATTTCGATTACTGATTCAATTTACTTACTTTGGTTATCTTCTTGTATTGACGCAGTCTTCCTTTAATGGGTCTGTGCAAACCTTCTATTTCTTCCTGATACAGTCTTGGTAGGTTGTGTGTTTCTAAGAACCTATCCATTTCTTCTATGTAGGCGGTTTGCTGGCATCTAATTTAGCTATGGTCGCCTCTTTGTCTCCTTTATGTTTCTTTGGTATCAGGTGTAATGTCTGCCCTTTTATTTATAGTTATTTTGAGTTGGGTCCTCTCTCTGTCTTAGCATAGTATACGTATAATCTTGAAATTTTTGTTTCACTCTTCAGAACACCCACTGTTGGCCTTCTTCATATTTTCTATTGATTTCATGGTCTCAGTTTCATTGGTTTCCACTCTCATATGCATTACTTCCTCCCTTTTGAGAACATTGGACATTGGTAGATTGTTGTTTTTTTCTAGTTCTTTTAAATTAAAGGTAGGTTGTTTATTTGAATCCCAAATCTACCCTCCACGCATGCAAAACCAGTGACTCATCAGAGAACCTTCAATAGGGCTCTTCTGCCCTATTTCTCATTCTCCAAACTCTGAGAAATGGAACCAGAAAATTTATTTGAAGACACAATAGATGAAAACTGCCTTAATGTGGGGAATGAAACAGATGCAGAAGTAGGAGGCACAAAGAACCCCCAAAATATTCAACAGAAGCAGATCCACATCAAGTCATATAGGAATTAAAATGCAAAATGTCGTGATAAAGAAAAATTTAATAGCAGAAAAACCAAAAGATGAAAATTACCTACAAGAGAAGCCCCATAAGGTTATCACTGGATGTTTTTCAGAAGAAACTTTGAAACCTTAAGTGAGCAGCACGGTATGGTAAAGGTGCTGAATGGATAACATCTGCAGCCAGAGAGTCTATCCACAACACTATCATTCAGATGGAAGGAGAGATGAAGAGGTTCCCAAATAAATACTCAGCGAGTTCACAACCAACAAACCACCCCTGAAAGAAATGTTAAAGCGGACTCTTTAAGTGGAAAAGAAACACCTAAAGTGACACTATTAACGTGCGAAACGCAAAAGCAATAAAAATGAGTACATCTATAAAACATCAGCCAAAGTATTCGCGATATGAAAGGTTTTGAAATATGACACTACATATCTACAACACGGGGAGGAGAGGAGTAAAGAACTGGTTCAAACTTAAACAACTATCAACTAAATATAGACTTCTATATGCACAAGTGGTCAGGTACAAACCTAATAATAACCACAAATCAAACACCACCAATACATATGCAGACTATAAAGACAAGCAATATCAACTGTGGTACTAAAGAAACCCAGCAAACCATAAAAAAGAGAAAGAGAAGAAAGGATCAGAAAGATTCAGAAACAACAATCATCAAGTAATAAAAGGACAAGTATATGTCTATCAATTACTTTGAAAGGAAACAGGATAAATGCTCCAATCAAAGGCACAGGGTGACAGATAGGGGAGCCTGGATGGCTCAATCACTTGAGATTTCGACTCTTGACTTTGGATCAGGCTATGATGCCAGGGTCATCGGATTGAGTCCTAATTGGGCTCTGCACTGAGCATGGAACTTACTTAAGATACATACTGAGTCTCATTCTCTCTCTTGCTCTCTCTCTACCCCCATTTCCCCCAACCAGCCCTCCCATACCTGAGCTCTCTCTCCTCATAATAAAAGGCACTGGGTGAGAGAATGAATGAAATATAGGACCTATCTATTCTCTACCTACAAGAGAGTAATTACAGAAGTAAATCATCAAAAGAAAACAGCAGTAGCCATACCTATATCAAACAAATACATTTAAAAATAAAACTCTAAGAAGAGAGAAAGAAGGAAATTATAATGATAAAAGGAATAATCCAACGAAAGATACAACAATTGTAAACATATATGTTCTCAACCTGAGAGAATCCAATACACAAAACACTGAAAACCTAAAGTAAAGAATTGATACTCATACAATCATAGAAGGGTACTTTAACACCACAAAGACATCAAGGGAGATATCATTCCATCAGAAAATACACATTTGTATATTTTCTAATAACAGCATGCACATGGGTTCCAGAATTGATGAAGAAATACTCGACATGGAACATGGAATATCACCATGTCATTTCCAAAGCAAGACGGCAGCTGCACGGGAGGATTCCTGAAGCCTACAGTAAGGGTGGCACATACATATGTCTAGCCTTGGAACCAATAGAATAATCTTGACCGGCACACACCCTTGTGACTCCACTCAGCCCTTTGGAGATACACCTGCTATGCTCTGGGGTAACAACCCAGAGCCTCCAGGGAGCTAACCCTAAACCTAATGGTAACCCTAACTAGAACACTCACCCTACACCTAACCCTATATATCACACTAACTTTACAACAGATCCATGTCAGAGCATGTGCCCTCATTTCAGCCTTCCATGGAATTCAAAACACTGATGTCACTTCGACCCTGTCGACTTCCCTGGACCGAACCATAAACCTCAGACAACACCACGTGGCTGGGGTCCAGAAGCAGTAAAGGGTCACACGGAAAGGAATGTGGAACTTCACCATGTCTTTCCCAGGCCCGACTGCAGCTGCCCGAGAGGATTCCTGAGGCTTACCCTACAGGGGGCCATAGATTTGTGTGAAATAGAAAGCCAAAGACTGGTCTTGATCGGCACCCTCCCTGTACCCTCATCTCAGACCCTAACCCCACCACAAAAGGGGACCCTCCAACGAAACCTAAGGGGGCCTAGAACCCTACCCTACACTTGAGCAACCTTCTGTCATGGGCCCTCACTTCAGCCCTCGAGGGAGATCACGAGACCTGAGTCGCTTCGGCCCTGGCGACATCCCTGGACCGAACCCTAACCCTAGCTAAGGCACTCTCCCCATGGGGACCCAATTCCAATTCTGACAACACCACGCGCCTGGGGTCCAGAAGCGGTGCAGGCTCACAAGGCATGGAACCTGGAAGCTCACCATGTCATTTCCCAAGGCGGGCTGCAGCTGCCCGAGAGGATTCCGGAGGCCTCCTCGACCAGGGGCCAATCGACGTGTGTGGCCTTGGCAGCCAAAGACTGATACTGACCTGCACCGTCCCTTGTGCCCTCAACTCAGCCCTTCGGGGAGACCACTGCCCTGCTGTGGGTTCGGCGCCTAGAGCCTCCTGGGACCTAAACCTAACCCTAACCCTACCCAAAACCAGGACCCTGCTCCGAAAACTAAGCCTGCCTCGAACCCTAACCCTGCACTTGAGCCGCCTTCTGGCATGGGCCCTCACTTCAGCCCTCGAGGGAGATCACGAGACCTGAGTCGCTTCGGCCCTGGTGACGTCCCTGGACCGAACCCTAACCCTAGCTAAGGCTCTCTCCCCATGGGGACCCAATTCCAACGTCTGACAACACCACGCGCCTGGGGTCCAGAAGCGGTGCAGGCTGACTCGGCATGGAACCTGGAAGCTCACCATGTCGTTTCCCAGGCCCGGCTGCAGCTGCCCGAGAGGATTCCGGAGGCCTCCTCGACCAGGGGCCCAATCGACGTGTGTGGCCTTGGCAGCCAAAGACGGATCCTGACCGGCACCGTCCCTTGTGCCCTCAACTCAGCCCTTCGGGGAGACCACTGCCCTGCTGTGGGTTCAGTGCCTGGAGCCTCCTGGGACCTAACCCTAACCCTAACCCTACCCCTAACCGGACCATCCACCGAAACCTAAGCCTGCCTCGAACCCTAACCCTGCAATTGAGCCACCTTGTCACATGGGCCCTCACTTCAGCCCTCGAGGGAGATCACGAGACCGGAGTCGCTTCGGCCCTGGCGACGTCCCTGGACCGAACCCTAACCCTAGCTAAGGCTCTCTCCCCATGGGGACCCAATTCCAACGTCTGACAACACCACGCGCCTGGGGTCCAGAAGCGGTACAGACTCACTCGGCATGGAACCTGGAAGCGCACCATGTCGTTTCCCAGGCCCGGCTGCAGCTGCCCGAGAGGATTCCGGAGGCCTCCTCGACCAGGGGCCCATCGATGTGTGTGGCCTTGGCAGCCAAAGACTGATCCTGACCGGCACCGTCCCTTGTGCCCTCAACTCAGCCCTTCGGGGAGACCACTGCCCTGCTGTGGGTTCAGCGCCTGGAGACCTCCTGGGACCTAACCCTAACCCTAAAACTACCTCGAACCGGGACCCTCCACCAAAACCTAAGCCTGCCTCGAAACCTAACCCTGCACTTGAGCCGCCTTGTCGCATGGGCCCTCACTTCAGCCCTCACGGGAGATCACGAGACCGGAGTCGCTTTGGCCCTGGCGACGTCCCTGGACCGAACCCTAACCCTAGCTAAGGCTCTCTCCCCATGGGGACCCAATTACAACGTCTGACAACACCACGCGCCTGGGGTCCAGAAGCGGTGCAGGCTCACTCGGCATGGAACCTGGAAGTTCACCATGTCATTTCCCAGGCCCGGCTGAAGCTGCCGGAGAGGATTCCAGAGGCCTCCTCGATGAGGGGCACATCGACGTGTGTGGCCTTGGCAACCAAAGACGGATCCTGACCGGCACCGGCCCTTGTGCCCTCAACTCAGCCCTTCGGGGAGACCACTGCCCTGCTGTGGGTTTGGCGCCTGGAGCCTCTTGGGACGTAACCCTAACCCTAACCGTACCCCTAACCGGGACCCTCCACCGAAACCTAAGGCTGCCTCGAAAACTAACCCTGCAATTGTGCCGCCTTCTCCCATGGGCCCTCACTTCAGCCCTGGAGGGAGATCACGAGACCAGAGTCGCTTCAGCCCTGGCGACGTCCCTGGACCGAACCCTAACCCTAGCTAAGGCACTCTGCCCATGGGGACCCAATTCCAACGTCTGACAACTCCACGCGCCTGGGGTCCAAAAGCGGTGCAGGCTGACTCGGCATGGAACCTGGAAGCTCACCATGTCATTTCCCAGGCTGGGCTGCAGCTGCCTCAGAGGTTCCAGAGGCCTCCTCGACCAGGGGCCGATCGACGTGTGTGGCCTTGGCAGCCAAAGACGGATCCTGACCGGCACCGTCCCTTGTGCCCTCAACTCATCCCTGCGGAGATCACTGCCCTGCTGTGGGTTCAGCGCCTGGAGCCTCCTGGGACCTAACCCTAACCCTAACCTAACCCCTAACCAGGACCATCCACCGAAACCTAAGCCTGCCTCGATCCCTAACCCTGTAATTGAGCCACCTTCTGGCATGGGCCCTCACTTCAGCCCTCGAGGGAGATCACGAGACCGGAGTCGCTTAGGCCCTGGCGACGTCCCTGGACCGAACCCTAACCCTAGCTAAGGGACTCTCCCCATGGGGACCCAATTCCAACGTCTGACAACACCACGTGTCTGGGGTCCAGAAGCGGTGCAGGCTGACTCGGCATGGAACCTGGAAGCTCACCATGTCGTTTCCCAGGCCCGGCTGCAGCTGCCCGAGAGGATTCCAGAGGCTTCCTCGACCAGGGGCCCATCGACGTGTGTGGCCTTGGCAGCCAAAGACGGATCCTGACCGGCACCATTGCTTGTGTCCTCAACTCAGCCCTTCGGGGAGACCACTGCCCTGCTGTGGGTTCGGCGCTTGGAGCTTCCAGGGACCTAACCCTAACCCTAACCCTACCCCGAACTGGGACCCTCCAACAAAACCTAAGACTGCCTCGATCCCTAACCATGCAATTGAGCCGCCTTCTGGCATGGGCCCTCACTTCAGCCCTCGAGGGAGATCACGAGACCAGAGTCGCTTCGGCCCTGGCGACGTCCCTGCACCGAACCCTTACCCTAGCTAAGGCTCTCTCCCCATGGGGACCCAATTCCAACGTCTGACAACACCACGCGCCTGGGGTCCAGAAGCGGTGCAGGCTGACTCATCATTGAACCTGGAAGCTCACCATGTCGTTTCCCAGGCCCGGCTGCAGCTGCCCAAGAGGATTCCGGAGGCCTCCTCGACCAGGGGCCAATCGACGTGTGTGGCCTTGGCAGCCAAAGTCGGATCCTGAACGGCACCGTCCCTTGTGCCCTCAACTCAGCCCTTCAGGGAGACCACTGCCCTGCTGTGGGTTCGGCGCCTGGAGCCTTCTGGGACCTAACCCTAACCATACCCCGAACAGGGACCCTCCACCGAAACCTAAGCCTGCCTCGGTCCCTAACCCTGCAATTGAGCCGCCTTCTGGCATGGGCCCTCACTTCAGCCCTCGAGGAAGCTCACGAGACCATAGTCGCTTTGGCCCTGGCGACGTCCTTGGACCGAACCCTAACCCTACCTAAGGCTCTCTCCCCATGGGGACCCAATTACAACGTCTGACATCACCACGCGCCTGGGGTCCAGAAGCGGTGCAGGGTGACTTGGCATGGAACCTGGAAGCTCACCATGTCGATTCCCAGGCCCGGCTGCAGCTGCCCGTGAGGATTCTGGAGGCCTCCTTGACCAGGGGCGGATCGACGTGTGTGGCCTTGGCAGTGAAAGACGGATCCTGACCGGCACCGTCCCTTGTGCTCTCAACTCAGCCCTTCGTGGAGACCACTGCCCTGCTGTGGGTTCGGCGCTTGGAGCCTCCTGGGAGCTAACCCTAACCCTAACCCGACCCCGAACCGGGACCCTCCAGCGAAACCTAAGCCTGCCTCGGTCCCTAAACCTGCAATTGAGTCGTCTTCTGGCATGGGCCCTCACTTCAGCCCTCGAGGGATATCATGAGACCGGAATAATTTCAGCCCTGGCGACGTCCCTGGCCCGAACCCTAACCCTAGCTAAGGCTCCCTCCCCATGGGACCCAATTGCAACGTCTGACAACTCGACGCGCCTGGGGTCCAGAAGCGGTGCAGGCTGACTCGGCATGCAACCTGAAAGCTCACCATGTCATTTCCCAGGCCCTGGTGCAGCTGCCCGGAGGATTCCGGAGGCCTCCTCGACCAGGGGCCAATCGATGTGTGTGGCCTTGGCAGCCAAAGACGGATCCTGAATGGCACCTTCCCTTGTGCCCTCAACTCAGCCCTTTGGGGAGACGACTGTCCTGCTGTGTGTTCAGCGCCTAGAGCCTCCTGGGACCTAACCTTAACCCTACCCCGAACCGTGACCCTCCACCAAAACCTAAGCCTGCCTCAAGCCCTAATCCTGCAATTGAGCTCCCTTCTGGCATGGGCCCTCATTTCAGCCCTCGAGGGAGATCACGAGTCCGGAATCGCGTCGGCCCTGACGACGTCCCTGGACCTAACCCTAACCCTAGCTAAGGCTCTCTGCCCATGGGGACCCAAATGCAACGTCTGACAACACCACGCGCCTTGGGTCCAGAAGCACTGCAGGCTGACTCGGCATGGAACCTGGAAGCTCACCATGTCGTTTCCCAGGCCCGGCTGCAGCTGCCCGTGAGTATTCCGGAGGCCTCCTCGACTAGGGGCGAATCGACGTGTGTGACCTTGGCAGCCAAAGACGGATCCTGACCAGCACCGTACCTTGTGCCTTAAACTCCGCCCTTCGCGGAGACCAAGGCCCTGCTGTGTGTTCGGCGCTTGGAGCCTCCTGGAAGCTAACCCTAACCCTAACCCGACCCCGAACCAGGACCCTCCACTGAAACCTAAGAGCCTCGGTCCCAAATCCTGCAATTGAGCCGCCTTCTGGCATGGGCCCTCACTTCAGCCCTCGAGGGAGATCACGAGACCAGAGACGTTTCAGCCCTTGTGACGTCCCTGGACTGAACCCGATCCATATCTAAGGCTCTCTCCTCATGGGGACCCAATCCCTAGGTCTGGCAACACCATGCGCCTGGGGTTCTAGAAGCGGGGCAGTGTCCCTCGGCATGGTGCCTGGAACATCACAATGTCATTCTGCAGGCCCGGCTGCAGTTGTCTGAGAGAATTCCTGAGGCCTGCCCGACCAGTGGCCCACAGGTTTGCGTGGCCAGGGAGCCAAAGACTGAACCTTACCGGCCCTGTCCCCTGTGCCCTCAACGTAGCCCTTTCGGGCGACCACTGCCCTGCTGTGGGTTCAGTACCAGGAGCCTCTTGGGTCCTAACCCAATCCCTACCCCTAACCAGAAACCTCAACCGAATCCTAACCCAATCTTGAAACCTAATCAAACACTTGACCCCCGCTGTCTCCTGGTCCCTTACTTCATTCCTCTAGGGAGATCACGAGACTGGAGTTGCTTTGGCCCTGGCAACGTCCTGGACTGAACCCTACCCTAGCTCAGACTCTCTCCCAATGGGGATGTAAGCAACCAACTATAAATCGTCTATGAGAAAACTTGAAGAAACCCAAAGACATGGAAAACATTCCATGCTCACGTATTAGAAGAACAAACATCGTTAAGGTGTCAATACTACCAAAGCAATCGACACACTTAACGCAATCCCTATCAAAATAACACGAGCTTTCTCCACAGAGCTAGAACAAACAACCCTAAAATGTGTAAGGATCCAGAAAAGATACCAAAAGCCAAAGTCATGTTGAAAAAGAAAACAAAGGTGGAAACATGACTATTTTGGATGTATGGTGTATTAGAAAGCTGCATTCATCAAGACAGTATGTACAGGCACAGAAACGGAGACAGACGTCAATGGAACAGAATATGGAACCCAGAAATATACCCTCAAACATATGGTGAATAAACTTTGTTAACACAGAAAGAATATCCAATGGAATAAGAGTCTCTTCAGCAAATGGTACTCGGAATACTGGACAGTGAGAATGATGAACCTGGACACTGTTCTTAAATGACACACACACACACACTCACACACATACACAGACACACACACACACACCTCAAAATGGATGAAGTATCTAAATGTAAGTCAGGAACCATCAAAATCCTAGAGGAGATAATAGGCAATGTACCTCCTTGATCCTGGCCGCAGCAACTTCTCGCTTGTCATGTCTCCAGAAGCAAGGGCAATAAAAACCACAATGAACTATTGGGTCCTGAAGATAAAAAGCTTCTGCACAGCAGGGGACTAAATCAGCCAAACTAAAAGGCAACTGAATGAAATGGGAGAAGATATTTGCAGGTGACATATCAGATAAAGGGTTAGTATCCAAAATCTATAAAAAACTTATCACACTCAACACCCAGAAACCAAATACTCCAGTGAAGAAATGGGCAAAAGACATGAAGAGACACTTTAAGAAAGATGACATCCAAATCGGTCACACATGAAAAGATGCTCAATCTCACTGGTCATCACTGAAATACAAATCAAACCCACAATGAGATATCCCCTCACACCTATCAGAATGGCTAAAATTAACATCTCCGGAAACGACAGATGTTGGCAAGGATGCAGGGAAAGGGAACCCTTTTGCAATGCTGGTGGGAATGCAAAGTGGTGTAGCCATTCTGGACAATAGTATGGAGATTCGTCACCAAAACAAAAAAATAGAACTACACTAGGACCCAGCAATTGCACTACTAGGTATTTATCCAAAAGATACACTAACGCTGACTCGAAGTGGCACGTGTACTCCAATATTTATAGCAGCATTATCAACAATAGCTAAGTTATGCAAAGAGCCCAAATGACCACTGACAGATGAATGGATAAAGAAGATATGGTATATTCATACAATGGACTATTACTCGGCAATCAAAAAAATGAAATCTCGCTCTTTGCAACAACGGGGATGGAACCGGACTTTATTAAGCTAAGCAAAATATGTCAGAGAATGACACACACCCTATGATTTCTCTCATCTGTCGAATTTAATAAAACTGATTAACATAGTGCAAGGAAAGCAAAAAGAAGATACACACAGGGAGGGAGTCAAATGATAAGAGGCTGTTAAATAGAGGGAAGAATCTCAGGGTTCCTGGAGGGTTACTGAAAAGGGATATGGGCTAAATGGGTGATGGGCATTAGGGGTGGACCTTGGGATGAGTATTGGGTATATTTTGTACTTGATGGATCACTAAATTCTACTGCTGAAACTGTATTCTTCTATAAGGTAACTAACTTGGGCTTAAATTTTAATAAGAAGAAATATTAAAAATAAGTAAAGAAATGTACCACCAGTCAAAAGAAAAGAATATTTAAATTGGGCTCTTGAGTGGAAAGGAAAGACTAAGTGTTACAGACAAGAAAGGATCAGAGAAAGCATCAAGAAACAATGACAAAACAACTAGTAGAATGGGACTAAATGTATACCTAGCAATAATCACTCTGACTATAAATGGACCAAATGCTCCAATCCAAAGACATTGGATACGGCGTCAGAATGGACAAAACAAACAAACAAACAAACAAACAAAAAACAATGTCTATCTAGATGCTGCCTACAAAGCCTTATTTGGACTTAAGTATCTCTGGCAGATTTTTTTTTTTTACTTTCTTTTTTAATGTTTACTTATTTTTGAGACAGAGGGAGACAGAGCATGACGGGGGAGGGTCAGCGAGAGGGAGACACAGAATCTGAAACAGGCTCCAGGCTCTGAGCTGTCAGCACAGAGCCCGACGTGGGGCTCGACCTCAGGGACCGCGAGATCATGACCTGAGCCGAAGTCGGCCCCTTAACTGACTGAGCCACCCAGGCGCCCCAAGTCTCCTGCAGATTTGAAGTGAGGGAATGAAGAAATATTTATCATGCCAATAATGTCAAAAGAAAGCCAGTAGCAATACTTATATCAGGCAAAATAAACGTTAAAACCGAGACTCTATTTTGGTACCCTTTGGGTAAATACCTAATAGTGACATTGCATGCACCCGATATTTATAGCAGAATTATCAACAGTAGCCCAACTATGGAGAAAGCCCAAGTATCCATCAACTGATGAAGGTGTAAAGAAGTTGTGGTGTGTGTGTATGTATACGTGTGCATATGCATATGGACATATGTGTATGTTCATATATACATACATACGTATATACAATGAAATATAACTCAGCTTCAAGAAGAATGAAATCTTGCCATTTGCAACGATGTGGATGGAGCTCGAATGTATTATGCTACGTGAAATATGTCAAATAGAGAAAGACACATATATGATTTCACTCATGTGGAAGTTAAGAAACAAAACACATGAAAACTAAGGAAGAAGCCAGGAAAAGAGAAGCGTGGTAACAAACCACATGAGTCTCTTAATGTTAGAGAAAAAAAAAGTGAATGTTGATGGAGGGAGATGGGTCAGCGCTGGGCTAGATGGAGGACGATTATTAAGGAGAGCACTTGTTGTGATGAGCACTGGGTGTTGTATGTAAAGGATGAATCACCGAATTCTACTCCTAAACCGAGAATGCACTGTATGTCAACTAAGACTTAAATTAAAATACATACATACATACATACATACATACAGCTATAACAAGAGATGAAGACAGACACGACCTCATACTAAAGGGGACAGCCAAACAAGAAGATCCAATGATTGTAAATCTTGATGCACCCAACATGCGATCACCAAGTATACAAAACATTTAGCAACAACCGTAAAGGAACTCATTTATAATAATATGATGATAGTAGAGGACTTTCACACATCACTCACATCAATGGACAGAACCTATAAATAGAAAGTCAACAAGGAAACAATGGCTTTGAATGACACACTGGACCAGAAGGGTTTAACAGATATATTCAGAACACTCCATACTAAAATGGCAGAGTACACATTCTTTTCAAGCATACCTGGGGCGTTCTCCAGAATTGATCACATTCTAGGTCACAAATCAGGCCTCAAGAGGTACCCAACGACAGAGATCAGACCAAGCATCTTTTCTAACCACAAAGCTAGGAAACTTGAAGTCAACCACAAAAAGAGGGCGGGGGGGGGGGGGCGGGAAGGCCACAAATAAAGGGAGGTTAAGTAACATGCTACTAAATGAATGGGTCAAACAGGAAATCAATGAGAAAATACACTGAAACAAATGAAAATGAAAATACACTGGTAAAACCCTTTGGAATGCGGCAAAAGCAGTCTATGATGGAAGTATATAGCAATACAAGCCTACCTTAAAGAGCAAGAAAAATCTCAAAGAATCCTAACTTACACCTAAAGGAATGAGAGAAAGAGCAGCAGAAGGAAGGAAATAATAGAGTTTAGGGCAGAAATAAGGAATATAGAAACCAAAAAGACACTAGACCAAATCAATGAAACCAGGGGCTGGTTCATTGAAAGCAGTAATCAACTGGAAAACCTCCTAGGCAGACTCTTCACAAAGAAGACAGAAAGGACTCAAATAAATGAAATCACAAATAAGAAAGGAGAAATGACAGTCAACACCACAAAAATACAATTAGAAGATAATATTATGAACAACTACATGCAACAAATTGGACACTCTGAGAACAATGGACAAATTCCTAGAAACACACACACTACCAAAACTGAAACAGGAAGATACCTAAAATCTGAAAACAGAAAGATACCCCATCAGTAATTTAAAAAATCTCCCCCCAACACAAGAGTTGATGGCCAGATGGCTTCATTGATGAATTCTACCATCCATTCAAGGAAGAGGTAATATGTATTCTCCTCGAATTATTACAAAAAATAAAAAAAGAAGGAAAACTTACAAATTCATCGTATGAGGCTATCATTACCCTGATAGCAAAACGAGATGAAGCCTCCACTAAAACCGAAAACTGCAGCGGCGCCTGTGTGGATCAGTCGGTTTACTGTCCAACTCTTAATTTTGGATGAGTACATTATTTTGCGGTGCGTGGGTTCGAGTCCCACGGTGGGCCCTGCCATGACATTGTGGGGCATGGCCAGGATTCTCTCTCTCCCTGTCTCTCTGCCCCTCCCTCACTTTTATGTACTCTATCTAAGGAAAGAAATAAGCGTTTAAAAAGATGTTTAAAAATTTTTAAATACAACTGCAGAGCAATAGCCTGATGACTATGTATGCCGACATTCTCATTAAAAAACCTTCAAATTAAAGTCAACAATACATTGATAGAATCATTTACCATAATCAAGTGGGATATATTCCTGGGCTGCAAGCGTGGTTCCACATTCACATATCAATCAACATGATGCATCACAGTAATAGAAGAAAGGATAAGAACAATAGGATGCTTTCAATAGATGCAGGGAAACTATTTGATAAAATGTCATATCCATTCATGATAAAAACCCTCAGCAAAGTACATTGGGACTCAACCTACCTGCACATAATAAAGGTCGTCTATGAAAAACCCACAGCTCATCTCATTGTCAATGGGGAAAAATTGGAAGTTTTTCTTCCAAAGTCAGGGACAAGCTAGGAATGACCCCTCTCACCACTTTTATCCCACATAGTACGGGAAACCCTAACCACAGCACTCAGACAACAAAAAGAAATAAGAGGCATCCAAATCGGCAAGGAAGAAGTAGCACTTTCGCTGTTTGGAACTGACATGATATGTTCTATAAAAAACATGAAAGGCTCCCTTAAAAATTTCTAGAATCTATATATGAATTCGACAAGTCACAATCTACAGAAATCAAGGAACATAGATGTATTGCATTTCTAACACAAATCATGAATTAACACAGAGAGAAAGTAAGGGATCAATCCCATTGACAGGCTCACAAATACCACAAGAAACCAGGAATAAACCTAACCAAAGAGGTGAAAGACCTGTACTCTAAAGGCTATGAAACACTGATGAAAGAAATGGAAGAGGACACAAAGAAATGGACATACATTTCATGTTCATGGATGGGAAGCACAAAATACTGTTAAAATGTCTACACGCCTCAAAACAATCTACACATATAATGAAATGAAGTGTGATAGGGATATCACACTAACAAAAACATTTGTCACAGAACAAGAACAAATAATCTGAAAATTTGTATGGAAGGACAAAAGTCCCCAAACAGCCAACACAAACTTGTAGAAGAAAAGCAAAGCTGGAGACATCACAATTCCAGACTTTAGGTTATATTACAAAGCTATACTGATCAGAACAGTATGATCAGTATGTCCGCACTGAACAGTACTGACAAAACAACAACAAAAAATAACAACAACAACAAACTCATACACACAGATCAATAGCATGGAAACCCAGAAATAAACTCACACCTCTATGGTCAATTAATTCTCAACAAAGCAGGAAAGAACATCCAATGGAAAAAAAGATAGTCTTGGAACACATGGGTGGCCCAGTCACGAAAGCGTGTGATGGTGGGTTCAGCTTAGGTCATGATCTCAGGGCAGTGCAGAGCATGTGTGGGATTCTCTCTCTCCATATCTCTCTGCCCCTCTTCTGCATGCTCGCGCTCTCTCTCTCTCTCTCAAAAATAAATACATAAATTAAAAAAAAAAAGGCTCCTCAACATATGGATTTGGAAAAACTGGACAACAATCTGCAACACAAAACAAAAACAACGGACCACTTTCTTACAACATTCACAAAAATAAATCCAACATGGACAACACCTATATGTGAAACCTGAAACCATAAAAATCCCAGAGGATAACACGGATAGTATCTTACTTGACATTGCCTATACAAACGTCTTTGTAGATATATCTCTAGAGGTAAGGGAAATGCAAGCAAAAATAATGAGACTTTATAAAAATTATAAAATTTATAAAAAATTATAAAAAACCTTCCGTCACCAGGGAAATAATCAACAAAACTAAAACATCAACAGAATGATATTTGCAAACGACATCGGATAAAGGGTTACTGACCAAAATATATAGTTATACAGCACCCAAAAAATGAGAAATCTGATTAAAAATGGGCAGAAGACACGAGTGGACATTTCCCGAAGGAAGACATATACATGGCCAAGAGACACATGAAAAAATGCTCAACAATACTGATCTTCAGGGAGATACAATTCGAAAGTACAATGAGAGAACACATCACATCTGTCACAATGACTAAAATCAATGAAGGATGACACAGCAGGTGTTGCCAAGGATGTGGGGACAGAATAACCCTCTTGCACTGTGGGTAGGAATGCAAACTGGTGCAGCCACTCTGGAAAACCACATGGAGATGTCAAAAAACAAAACAAAACTGGAAATAGAAGTACCTTACAATCCAGCAACTTCACTACAAGGTATTTCCACAAAGAATACAAAATCTTCAAAGGGATACATGCACCGTGATGTTTACAGCAGCATTTTCTACAAAAGCCAAATGACAGAAACTATCCAAGCACCCATCAACTGATGAATAAATTGAGATGTGGTGTATGGAATGTAATATAATTTAGCCGTAAAAACATGAAATCTTGCCATTTGCCACGACGTGGATGGAGAGAGAGAATGTTATGCTGGGTGAAATAAGCCTGTTGGAGAAAGACAAATACCCAATGATTTCACTAACACGTGGCAAGAAAACAAAGCAAAGGGGCGGGGGGAGGAGCCAAAGGACTCTTAACTAGGAAACAAACTGGGGAGTTCCACAGCGAGGTGAGGGAATGGGTGAAACAGCTGATGGGGATTAAGAAGTGCACCTGGGATGAGACTGGGTGACGTGTGGAAGTGTTGCTCTATATTGGACACCTGAAACTAATATTACACTGTGTCTTCACTCAGTGGAATTTAATTAAAAGATAACATATGGTTAATGAGACTTACCTACCAGGTTTTCTGTCGTGTTCAATCACTTCACTAGGTTGGAAAAATAACCATGAAATTTTTAAAAAAGCATGTATGATGTGTGGGACAGTTTGTGCCCTTACCTTGGTCTCTGGTTCCATCAGGACTCGGAACATGGGTCCCAGCTCATTCTTCTAGAAGGTCGTGAGACGAGCATTTCATGGATCCACGTCCTAATTGAATGCAGCTCCTGTGCTTCTGAATTTCTGTTAGGGTTACTTCCCGGAAACAAGCCTGAATCTGGAACAAACCATCGACTGCATCTATGAGGTGGTGTCGTGGGACCCCCGCAATCCACAGGTCCTTTAGTAAAACACGTCTTGTTCAAAGACTGTCCGGGAAGGGGTGGAATGAAACACGGGAACAGCCCAGAAAATGCAAAGGCCTGTGCAGCTCAGCAACCAGCTTGACCAGGGAAGCCACACGGCGCCCCCTCCTCAGCACTCAGTATAACAAGGCAGCTTCTCTCTGGCGACTCAGGAGATGCCAAGTTGCTGCTCAGCTCCCAAGGTCTCCCCTGGGGCGAGTGGCAGAACCTGCTGGAAATGCAGCTCTGCTCTCTGCACTGAGGCACCAGCAGAGGCCTGAGTCCTCTGAGAGCAAGCAAAGCCCTTCCTGCTCTGAGGTGCCCTGGGTCAGAAAAGCAGATGGTGCGCCCTCTGCTGGCTATCACTGCCCAGCAGAGGAACCCGCCCCTCGGGGGTCTGTGGTGCTTGAGCTCTCTCTGCTGGCCACCATGCGAATTCCCTCAATGTTGAAGGCCCTGTTGCTCAGCTGAGAGACCGAAGGTGCTCTGGGCAACTAAGCCTGTTCTCCTCGTTGGGAAGGTTTTAGTGACAGGGCCTGGGACACAAAATCTTTTCCTTCTCTTTCTTGTGAGGGAAGAATGAAACCGAATTTATTAACATAACGACATCATTTGTAATGTTTTAAGCAATATTCACAGAAAAAGAGACCACCGATTTACACATGCTGAACAAGAGGTAATTTTCTTTACCACCAAACACTTAGGTTAGATAAAGAATGGACACCTTTGAGAGAGAGAGATACCGGCGTCCAGCTATGGAGTGAATGAGTCCTAGGGATACAAGGGACAGCCAATGGAATGGAGTCAATCCTGTAACAATATTGTTGCATGCTTTCACAGGATAGCTACACTTGTGGTTGAGTACAACATAATGTATAGACATAGGGAATGACTACAGTGTATGCCTAAAACTAACGCAACAAATGTGTGAACAATATTTCAATTAAAAGTAGACATCCTTTACACTATCTTTAATTTCTTCTTCTTTGCCACTAAACTATCCTTCCTGGGGCGCTTGGGTGGCTTAGTCGGTTAAGCGTCCGACTTTGAGTCAAGTCAGGATTTGGCAGTCCATGAGTTTGAGCCCCGCATCAGGCTCTGTCCTGAGAGCTCAGAGCCTTGAGCCTGCCTCATATTCGGTGTCTCCCACTCTATACCCCTCCCCAGCTCGGGTTCTCTCAAAAAAAAGAAACATTAAAAATGAAAAATAATTCCTCATTTAGAATCTGCGAATTTCCATTTATACCAGATTCTCTAACATCACCTTCTTGATGTTGAAAGCTTATCTGAAAAATCACTAATAATATCTTTGATGACACATATGTGACAAGGTCAGAATGCAACTTACAGGGAGCTACACATCTGTTGTGAATTTACAGTGTGTATCCTTGGCTAATATTTCCACTGAAATGTGCTTTAGGGATACGGATGGATGAAATAATGTCCATCCGTCATATAGGTCAATTTCCTATAGGACTGTTATGCCTTCAATGACTAATTGCCATCTCTTCAGAATTAAAAGAAAGCTGGGTCAAGAAACTGTCTTTGAATTTCATGTAAGAGAAGACTAAGGTGTTTGAAAGGGTCCACCTACCTTCTGGATTCCTCAGATTGGTTGTGGAGAGGAGGATAGCAACCTATGATTTGGATGCACACCGCTAGTCCCAGAGGGAGGATGTGTACCTTATTGTCAAATATATATATCTTGGTTTTTTTTTTAATCAATATTACTAGTCCACCTCTGCCAGTTCCAGTCTGCGAGACCTGGGGGCAACACAATGCCTGATGCCTGGGTTCAGAACTTGAGGAAGGCCAGCTGGTGGGGGAGGGGGGGAAATCCAACAGAGCCTGGGGCAGTGAGGGAGATGGCCCTGGGACACCTCCCCACAGGGCAGGCTATGGAGTTTGTCTGCCAAAGAGCAGCACACTCTCCCTCAAGACATCCCTCTCCATGACAGAACGTGAGGCTGAACCTCACAATTCCAGAAGAAATGAGGGCTACCCATCTTTTCAATTCCAATGGCCTCTGCAGAACTTGGACCCAGGGATGTTGGAGTCTTGGGGCCATGGAACTCTGATTCCCATGATAGAAGCCCTTTCTGCTCCAGCACTCAGAGCCACTTCATACATCCCCTCTCCCCGGCCCATCTAACTGTGTCCACATACCGGACCAGGTCTCTACTTTCCTTCTTGTACTTCCTGTCTCTGTTTCTCTCTAACCACATCTCTCTCTATTTCTTCCTTTCACTCTCTAGGGAGTGGTGTATTATACGGTGCTAAACTTTGTTCTTATACATGGGAATATCCAATTTTCCCAGCACCAGTTATTCAAAAGACTACTCTTCTCCACTGTGTTTATTGACTCCCTTGTCGAATACTAGGTGACTGTGATGCATGGGTTTAGTTTGGGCTCTCAATTTCTGTTCCATTGTCTGTTGGCTGTGCTTATGCCAGTGACATAATTGATTTCTTTGTGTTAGAATGACTCTTGAAATCAAGAAGGGTGATGCCTCCTGTTTTGTTCTTTCTTGCGTTGGCTACTTGGGGTCTTTTTGTAGTTCCAAATAAATTTTCGGATATGATTTTCTATATGCATAAAAATTGCATCGGAGTCTTGATAGAGATTGCACTGAATCTCTAGATGGCTTTGGGTAATATGGACATTGTATCTGTATTAATTCCTCTGACAGTTGGACATGGGATGGCTTTTCACTGACTTGTGTGTTCTCCCCTTTCTTTCACCCAAACTGAATTTCTTCCATTCCTGCACACAGGTTTTATAGTTTTCTGTAGAGAGATTTTCATTTCTTTGGCTATATGTATTGCTATAATTTTAATTTTTTTGATGCTATTGTAAATGGGATTGTTTTATTTACTTCTTCTTAGATAATTGGGTTAGTGTATAGGAATGATACAGAATTTGAAATGGTGACTTTCTAGTTTGGAACTTCACTGCATTTCTTGATTAGATATTAACAGGTTCTTTTACATTAAACTTTTTATTTCAGTCCTTTACCTAGTTTAAACAAAAAACATGTTATTTGGGAATAGCTGACACACTACGTTACATTAGTTTCAGATGAACAACATAGTCATTGCACAAAAGTATACATTCTGCTACACTAACACAGGTGTAGCTATCATCTGTCACCATGCATCACTAGTCCAGTACCATTCTCTGTGTCCCCTATGCTGTATCTTCTATCTGTGATTCATTCATTGCATAACCAGAAGCCTGCATCACCCAATCCCCTTCACATATCCAGGGCATCCTTGTTGTGCCTGATTTTAGTGGAAAATCTTTCACAATTTCACAACTGAGTGTGGTATTAGCTGTGGGCTTCACATACATGCCCTTTGTTATGATGAGATTTGTTCCTTCTACACAGAATTGTAAAGAGATTTTCACCACAAATGGATACCAAATTTTCCCAAAAAGTTTTTCTGTGTCTATTGACATCATCACATGAGTTTTCTTTTTCCTTTTTAACATGTATTTATTTAGTTTAGTTTAATTTATTTATGTATTTCTTTAGTATTCATTTTTTCAAGTATTTATTTAAATTCCAGTTGGTTAACATACAGTGTAATTTTAGCTTCAGGTAAAGAACGTAGTCATCCATCACTTACATACAACACCAAGTGATCCTTACTACTAGTGCCCACCTTAGCCCAACACCCATTTAACCCCTCCCCCTATGCCACCTCCCTTGCGACATCCCTGGACCGACCCGAACTTTAGCTATGGTTCTCTCCCCATGTGGACCCAATTCCCCCATCTGACAACACCACGTGCCTGGGGTCCAGAAGCGGTGCAGGCTGACTCGGCATGGAACCGGGAAGCTCACCATGTCGTTTCCCAGGCCCGGCTGCATCTGCCCGAGAGGATTCCGGATTCCTCCTCGACCAGGGGCTGATCGAGGTGTGTGGCCTTGGCAGCCAAAGACGGATCCTGACCGGCACCGTCCCTTGTGCTCTCAACGCAGCCCTTCGGGGAGACGTGTGCCCTGCTGTGGGATCGGCGCCTGGAGCCTCCTGGAACCTAACCCTAACCCTAACCCTACCCTGAAACGGGAACCTACACGAAACCTAAGCCTGCCTCGAGCCCGAATCCTGCAATTGACCTGCCTTCTGGCATGGGCCCTCAATTCAGCCCTATAGGGAGATCACGTGTCCGGAGTCGCATCGGCCCTGGAGACGTCCCTGGACCGAACCCTAACCCTAGCTGAGGCTCAGTCTCCATGGGGAACCAATTCCAACGTCTGACAACACCATGCGCCTGGGGTCCAGAAGCAGTGCAGGCTGACATGGCATGGAACCTGGAAGCTCACCATGTCGTTTCCCAGGCCTGGCTGCAGCTGCCCGAGAGGATTCCGGAGGCCTCCTCGAACAGGTGCCGATCGACATGTGTGGCCTTGGCAGCCAAAGAGGGATCCTGACTGGCACCGTCCCTTGTGCCCTCAACTCATCCTTTCAGGGAGACCACTGCTCTGCTGTGGGTTTGGCGCCTGGAGCCTTCTGGGACCTAACCCTAACCCTAACGCTACCCCAAACCGGGACCCTCCACCGAAACCTAAGTCTGCCTCGAACCCTAACCCTGCACTTGAGCCACCTTGCTGCATGGGCCCTCAACTTCAGCCCTTGAGGGAGATCATGAGACCGGAGTCGCTTCGGCCCTGGCGAAGTCCCTGGACCGAACCCAAACCCTAGCTTAGGCTCTCTCCACATGGGGACCCAATTCCAACGTCTGACAACACCACGTGCCTGGGGTCCAGAAGCGGTGAAGGCTCACCCGGCATGGAACCTGAAAGCTCACCAAGATGTTTCCCAGGCCCGGCTCCAGATGCCCGAGAGGATTGCGGAGGCCTCCTCGACCAGGGGCCAAATCACGTGTGTGGCCTTGGCAGACAAAGACGGATCCTGACCGGCACCATCCCTTGTGCCCTCAAATTAGCCCTTCGGGGAGACCACTGTCCCGCTGTGGGTTCAGCGTCTGGAGCCTCCAGGGACCTAACACTAACACTACCCTGAACTGGGACCCTCCACCGCAACCTAAGCCTGACTTGAACCCTAACCCTCCAGTTGAGCCGACTTCTGGCATGGGCTCTCACTTCAGCCCTCAAGGGAGATCACGAGCCCGAATTCGCTTCGGCACTGGTGACGTACCTGCTCGCCCTGGGCCTCCAGGTCCTGAGTCACTCACCATGGCTCACCATGGCTGAAGCCACTCCCTGTTCCTGAGCGAAAGGAGTCACAGGATCCATGCAGCCTCCAGACCCTGGGGTCTCAGCAGAGAAACTTCCGGGGATGGTCCGAGAAATGGGAGACACAGAATCCCCAGCAGCCCCTCCAGGGGTTGTGCAGCAAGCACAAAATCCTAAGAGAAACACAGGCCTGAATCCCAAAAAGGCAACAAACCCTGTGGTCTCAGCTCAGAAACTCCCAGGATAGGTCTGAGGGATGTGACACAGAATCACAATAGATGCTGCGAGCCCCAGCCTCCAGGCAATGAGTCAATTACCATGGTTTACCAGGGATGAAGCCACTCCCTGTACTTGAGAGAAAAGGGACACAGAAACCAAACAGCCTCCAGACGCTGGGGTCTCATCTCAGACACTCCTGGGGATGACCAAGGGATGGGAGAAACAGAATCCCAAGCATCCAATCCAGGGGCTGTAAAGCGAGCAAAAAATCCCAACTGAGACAGAGCTAGAATCCGAAAAAGACTCCAGACCCCGGGGTCTCAGCTCAGAAACTCCCCGGAAAGGTCCGAGAGACTGGAGACACAGAATGGGTAGTGCTCCGCTCGCCCCGGGGCTCCAGGCCCGGGGGCTGCCCCCATCCGGGGCTCCAGGCCCGGGGACTGCCCGCATCCGGGCCTCCAGGCACGGGGGCTGCTCCCATCCGGGCCTCCTCGCCCAGGGCTATCTCTTACCATGGCTCATCATGGCTGAAGACTCCCACTTTACCTGAGAGAAATGGGTCAGAGTATCCCACACAGCCTCCAGACCATGGGGCCTCAGCTGAGAAAATTACGGGGAAGGTTGGAGAATTGGGAGACACAGAATCCCAAGCAGCCCCTCCAGGGGCTATGCAGCGAGCACAAAATCCCAAGGAGACATATGCCTGAATCCTAAAAGCAAACAAACCCTTGGTCTCAGCTCCGAAACTCCCGGGTTAGGACGGAGGGATGCGAGACACAGAATCCCAAACACCTGCTACGAGCCCCGGACTCCAGGCCATGAGTCATTACCATGGCTCACCAAGATTGAAGCCGCTCCCTGTACCTGAGAGAAAGGGGTTACAGAACCCGAAACAGCCTCCAGACCATGGGATCTCAGCTCAGAAACTTCCGGAATTGTCCGAGGGATTGGAGACACAGAATGGGTAATGCCCCGCTCATCCCGCGCCTCCAGGCCCGGGGCTGCTCCCATCCGGGCCTCCAAGCCTGGGGCTGCTCCCATCAGGGCCTCCAGGCCCGAGGCAGCTCGCATCTGGGCCTCCAGGCCCGGGTCTGCTCCCATTAGGGCCTCCAGGCCCTGGGCTGCCCGCATCCGGGCCTCCAGGCCCGGGGCAGCTCGCATCCGGGCCTCCAGGCCCGGGGCTGCTCCCATCCGGGCCTCCTCACCCCAGGCCTCCTCGCCCAGGGCTGTCTCTTACCATGGCTTATCATGGCTGAAGACTCCCACTTTACCTGAGAGAAATGGGTCAGAGTATCCCACACAGCCTCCACACCATGGGGTCTCAGCTGAGAAACTTACAGGGAAGGTTGGAGAATTGGGAGACACAGAATCCCAAGCAGCCCCTCCAGGGGCTATACAATGACCAGAAAATCCCAAGGAGACATATGCCTGAATCCTAAAACCGAACAACCCTTGGTCTCAGCTCAGAAACTCCCTGGTTAGGACAGAGGAATGCGAGACCCAGAATCCCAAACACCTGCTACGATCCCCTGCCTCTAGGGCCTGAGTCATTACCATGGCTCACCATGGCCGAAGCCACTCCCTTTACGTAACAGAAAGGGGTCACGGAACCGGAAACAGCCTCCAGACAATGGGGTCTCAGCTCAGAAACTCCCCGGAAAGATCCGATGGATTGGAGACACAGAACGGGAAGTGCCCCGCTCAGACCGGGCCTCCAGGCCCGGGGCTGCTCGCCGGGGCCTCCAGGCCAGGGGCCTCCAGGCCCAGGGCTGCTCGCCCGGGGCCTCCAGGCCCAGGGCTGCTCGCCTGGAGCCTCCAGGCCCGGGGCCAACAGGCCCGAGGCTGCTCGCCCGGGGCATCCAGGCCCAGGGCTGCTCGCCCGGGGCCACCAGGCCCGGGACCTACAGGCCCGGGGCTGCTCGCCTCGGGCCTCCTCCCCCGGGGCTGCTCGCCCCGGGGCTCCTCCCCCGGGCATCCTCGTCCCAGACCTCCTTGCCCCTGACCTCCTTGCCCCGGGCATCCTCGCCCGGGGCTGTCTCTTACCATGGCTCATCATGCCTGAAGCCTCTCCCTGTACCTGAGAATAACGGGTCAGAATATCCCACACAGCCTCCACACGATGGAGTCTCAGCTGAGAAACTTACGGGGAAGGTTGGAGCAGTGGGACACACAGAACCCAAGCAGCCCCTCCAGGTGCTATGCAGCGAGCACAAAATACCAAGGAAACATATGCCTGAATCCTAAGAAGCCAACAAACCCTTCTTCTCAGCTCAGAAACTCCCGGGTTAGGACTGAGGGATGCGAGACCCAGAATCCCAAAAACCTGCTACGACCCCTGGCCTCCAGGGCCTGAGCCATTACCATGGCTCACCATGGCTGAAGCCACTCCCTTTACCTGAGAGAAAGGGGACACAGAACCCGAAACAGCCTCCAGACACTGGGGTCTCAGCTGAGAAACTCCCTGGAAAGTTCCGATGGATTGGAGACACAAAATGGGAAGTGCCCCTTCGCCCAGGGCTTGCAGGCCCGGGGCCGCTCGCCCCGAGCCTCCTCCCCCGGGGCCGCTAGCCCCGGGCCTCCTCAACCGGGCGTCCTCGCCCCGGACCTCCTCGCCCTAGGCCTCCTCCCCCGGGGCTGTCTCTTACCATGGCTCATCATGCCTGAAGCCTCTCCCTGTACCTGAGAGAAACGGGTCAGTGTATCACACACAGCCTCCACACCATGGAGTCTCAGCTGAGAAACTTATGGGGAAGGTTGGAGCAGTGGGAGACAAAGAACCCAAGGAACCCTCCAGAGGCAATGCAGTGAGCACAAACTCACAAGGAAACTTATGCCTGAATCCTAAGAAGCCAACAAACCCTTCCTCTCAGCTCAGAAACTCCCGGGGTTAGGACTGAGGGATGGAAGACCCAGAATCCCAAACACCTGCTACGACCCCCGGCCTTCAGGGCCTGAGTCATTACCATGGCTCACCATGGCTGAAGCCACTCCCTTTACCTGAGAGAAAGGGATCACAGAACCCGAAACAGCCTCCAGACACTGGGGTCTCAGCTGAGAAACTTCCCGGAAAGGTCCGATGGATTGGAGACAGAGAATGGGAAGTGCCCCGCTCGCCCCGGGCCTCCAGGCATGGGGCTGTTCGCCCCGGGCCTCCAGCCCGGGGCTGCTCGCCCGGGGCCTCCAGGCCCTTGGCTGCTGGCCCGGGGCTGCTCGCCAGGGGCCTCCATGCCTGGAGCTGCTCGTCTGGGGCCTCCAGGCCAGGGGCTGCTCGCCCCGGGCCTCCTCGCCCCGGGCCTCCTCGCCCCGGGCCTCCTCGCCCCGGGCCTCCTCGCCCCGGGCCTCCTCGCCCCGGGCCTCCTCGCCTGGCGCTGTCTCTTACCATGGCTCATCATGCCTGAAGCCTCTCCCTGTACCTGAGTGAAACGGGTCAGAGTATCTTACACAGCTTCCACACCATGGGGTCTCAGCTGAGAAACTTACGGGGAAGGTTGGAGCAGTGAGACACAGAATCCCAAGAAACCCCTCCAGGGGCTATGCCACGAGCACAAAATCCAAGGAAACCTATATCTGAATCCTAAAAAGTCAACAAACCCTTCCTCTCCGCTCAGAACCTCCCGGGTTAGGACCGAGGGATGCGAGACCCAGAATCCCAAACACCTGCTACGACCCCCGGCCTCCAGGGCCTGAGTCATTACCATGGCTCCCCATGGCTGAAGCCACTGTCTTTACCTGAGAGAAAGGGGTCACAGAACCCGAAACAGCCTCCAGACACTGGGGTCTCAGCTGAGAAACTCCACGGAAAGGTCCGACGGATTGGAGACACAGAATGGGAAGTGCCCCGCTCGCCCCGAGCCTCCAGGCCCCGGGCGGCTGGCCCTGGGGCCTCCAGAACTGGGGCTGCTGGCCCAGAGCTGCTCGCCCGGGGCCTACAGGCCCGGGGCTGCTCGCCCGGGGCCTCCAGGCCAGGGGCCTCCAGGCGCGGGGCTGCTCACCCGGGGCTGCTGGCCCAGGGCTGCTCGCCAGGGTCCTCCAGGCCTGGGGCTGCTCGCCTGGGGCCTCGAGGCCGTGGGCTGCTCGCCCAGGGACTCCGGGCACGGGGGTGCTTGCCCCGGGCCTCCTCGTCCCGGGCATCCTCGCCCGGGGCTGTAGCTTACCATGGCTCATCATGCCTGAAGCCTCTCCCTGTATCTGAGAGAAACGGTTCAGTGTATCCCAAACAGCCTCCACACCATGGAGTCTCATCGGAGAAACGTATGGGGGAGGTTGGAGCAATGGGAGACACAGAACCCAAGCAGCCCCTCCAGGTGCTATACAGGGAGCACTAAATCCCAAGGAAACGTATGCCCGAATCCTAAGAAGCCAACAAACCCTGCTTCTCAGCTCAGAAACTCCCGGGTTAGGACTGAGGGATGCGAGACCCAGAATCCCAAACACCTGCTACGGGCCCCGGCCTCCAGGGCCTGAGTCATTACCATGGCTCCCCATGGCTGAAGCCACTGTCTTTACCTGAGAGAAAGGGGTCACAGAACCCGAAACAGCCTCCAGACACTGGGGTCACAGCTGAGAAACTCCCCGGAAAGTTCCGATGGATTGGAGACAGAGAATGGGAAGTGCCCCACGCGCCTGGGGCCTCCCGGTTGGGGCTGCTCGCCCGGGGCCTCCAGGCCCGGGGCTGCTCGCTAGATGCCTCCTCGCCTGGGGCTGCTCGCCCCAGGCCTCCTCGCCCGGGGCTCTTACCATGGCTCATCATGCCTGAAGCCTCTCCCTGTACCTGAGAGAAACGGGTCAGAGAATCCTACACAGCCTCCACACCATGGGGTCTCAGCTGAGAAACTTACGCGGAAGGTTGGAGCAGTGGGAGACACAGAATCCAAGCAGCCCCTCCAGGGGCTATGCAGCGAGCACAAAATCCCAAGGAAACATATGCTTGAATCCTAAAAAGCCAAGAAACCCTTCCTCTCACCTCAGAAACTCCCGGGTTAGGAGCGAGAAATGCGAGACCCAGAATCCCAAACACCTGCTACGACCCCCAGCCTCCAGGGCCTGAGTCATTACCATGATTCCCCATGGCTGAAACCACTCCCTTTACCTGAGAGAAAGGGGTCACTGAACGGGAAACAGCCTCCGAACACTGGGGTCTCAGCTTAGACACTACCCGGAAAGGTCCGATGTATTGGAGACACAGAATGGGAAGTACCCCGCGCGCCCGGGGCCTCCAGGCCCGGGAATGGTCACCCGGGGCCTCCAGGCCCGTGGCTGCTGGCCCAGGGCTGCTCGCCAGGGACCTCCAGGCCTGGGGCTGCTCGCCTGGGGCCTCCAGGCCTGGGGCTGCTCGCCCCGGGCCTCCCGCCGGGGCATCCTCGCTCCGGGCCTCCTCGCCCTGGACCTCCTCGCCCCGGGCATCCTCGCCCGGGGCTGTCTCTTACCATGGCTCATCATGCCTGAAGTCTCTCCCTGTACCTGAAAGAAATGGGTCAGTGTATCCCACACAGCCTCCATACCATGGAGTCTCAGCGGAGAAACTTATGGGGAAGGTTGGAGCAGTGGGAGACACAGAACCCAAGCAGCCCCTCCAGGTGCTATGCAGGGAGCACAAAATCCCAAGGAAACATATGCCTGAATCCTAAAAATGCAACAAACCCTTCCTCTCAGCTCAGAAACTCCCGGGTTAGGAGCGAGAAATGCTAGACCCAGAATCCCAAACACCTGTCACGACACCCAGCCTCCAAGGCCTGAGTCATTACCATGGTTCCCCATGGCTGAAGCCACTCCCTTTACCTGAGAGAAAGGGGTCACAGAACCCGAAAAAGCCTCCACACACTGGGGTCCCAGCTGAGAAACTCCCCGGAAAGTTCCGATGTATTAGGACACAGAATGGAAGTGCCCCGCGTGCCTGGGGCCTCCCGGCCCTGGGCTGCTCGCCCGGGGCCTCCCGGCCTTGGGCTGCTCGCCCTGGGCCTCCTCGCCCCGGGCCTCCTCACCCCGGGCCTCCTCGCCCCGGGTCTCCGCGCCCGGGGCTGTCTCTTACCTGGCTCATCATGCCTGAAGCCTCTCCCTGTACCTGAGAGAAACGGTTAGAGTATCCCACACAGCCTCCACACCATGGGGTCTCAGCTGAGAAACTTACAGGGAAGGTTGGAGCAGTGGGAGACACAGAATCCAAGCAGCCCCTCCAGGGGCTATGCAGGGAGCACAAAATCCCAAGGAAACATATGCTTGAATCCTAAAAAGCCAAGAAACCCTTCCTCTCAGCTCAGAAACTCCCGGGTTAGGAGCGAGAAATGCGAGACCCAGAATCCCAAACACCTGCTACGACCCCCAGCCTCCAGGGCCTGAGTCATTACCATGGCTCCCCATGGCTGAAGCCACTCCCTTTACCTGAGAGAAAGGGGTCACTGAATGGGAAACAGCCTCCGAACACTGAGGTCTCAGCTTAGACACTACCCGGAAAGGTCCGATGTACTGGAGACACAGAATGGGAAGTGCCCCGCGCGCCCGGGCCTCCTGCCCGGGGCTGCTCGCCCAGGGCCTCCAGGCCCGGGGCTGCTGGCCCAGGGCTGCTCGACAGGGGCCTCCAGGCCTGGGGCTGCTCGCCTGGGGCCTCCAGGCCCGGGGCTACTCGCCCAGGGACTCCGGGCCCCGGGGGTGCTCTCCCCGGGCCTCCTCGCCTGGGCATCCTCGCTCTGGGCCTCCTCGCCCCGGACCTACTCGCCCCGGGCATCCTCGCACGGGGCTGTCTCTTAACATGGCTCATCAAGCCTGAAGCTTCTCCCTGTACCTTAGAGAAACAGGTCAGATTATCCCACACAGTCTACACCATGGGGTCTCAGCTGAGAAACTTATGGGGAAGTTTGGGGCAGTAGGACACACAGAACAAAAGCAGCCCCTCCAGGGGCTATGCAGCGAGCACAAAATACCAAGGAAACATATGCCTGAATCCTAAGAAGCCAACAAACCCTTCCTCTCAGCTCAGAAACTCCCGGATTAGGACAGGGATGGGAGACCCAGAATCCCAAACACCTGCTACGACCCTCGGCCTCCAAGGCCTGAGGAATTACCATGGCTCACCATGGATGAAGCCACTCCCTTTTCCTGAGAGAAAGGGGTCACGGAACCAGAAACAGCCTCCAGACACTGGGGTCTCAGCTGAGAAACTCCCCGGAAAGGTCCGATGGATTGGAGACACAGAATGTGAAGTGCCCTGCTCGCCCGGGGCCTCCAGGCCCCGGGATGCTGGCCCGGGGCCTCCAGGCGCGGGGCTGCTGGCCCGGGGCCTCCAGGCCCAGGGCTGCACGCCCGGGGCCTCCAGGCCCGCGGCTACTCGCCCGGGGCCTCCAGGCCCAGGGCTGCTAGCCCCGGGCCTCCTCGTCCCAGAACTCCTCGCCCCGGGCCTCCTCGCCCGGGGCTGCTCGCCCCGGGCCTCCTCGCCCGAGGCTGTCTCTTACTATGGCTCATCATGCCTGAAGCCTCTCCCTGTATCTGAGATAAACGGGTCAGAGAATCCCACACAGCCTACACACCATGGGGTCTCAGCTGAGAAACTTACGGGGAAGGTTGGAGCAGTGGGAGACACAGAATCCCAAGCAGCCCCTCCAGGGGCTATGCAGTGAGCACAAAACCCAAGGAAACATATGCCTGAATCCTAAAAAGTCAACAAACCCTTCCTCTCCGCTCAGAAACTCCCTGGTTAGGACCGAGGCATGCGAGACCCCGAATCCCAAACACCTGCTACGAACCCCGGCCTCCAGGGCCTGAGTCATTACCAAGGCTCACCATGGCTGAAGCTACTCCCTTTACCTGAGAGAAAGGGGTGACAGAACACGAATCAGCCTCCAGACACTGGGGTCTCAGCTGAGAAACTCCCCATAAAGGTCCGATGGATTGGAGACACAGAATGGGAAGTGCCCCGCTATCCCCGGGCCTCCAGGCCCGTGACTGCTCACAAGGGGATTCCAGGCCCGGGGCTGCTCGACCCGGGCCTCCCCTCCCAGGGCTGCTCGCCCCGGGCCTCCTCACCATGGACTCCTCGCCCCGGGCCTCCTCGCCCCGGAACTCCTCGCCTCGGGTCTCCTCGCCCCGGGCATCCTCGCCCCGGGCATCCTCGCCTGGCGCTGTCTCTTACCACGGCTCATCATGCCTGAAGCCTCTCCCTGTACCTGAGAGAAACGGGTCAAAGTATCCCACACAGCCTCCACACCACGGAGTCTCAGCTGAGAAACTTACGGGGAAGTTGGAGCAGTGGGAGACACAGAACCCAAGCAGCCGCTCCAGGGGCTATGCAGCGAGCACCAAATACCAAGGAAACATATGCCTGAATCCTAAGAAGCCAACAAACCCTTCCTCTCAGCTCAGAAACTCCTGGGTTAGGACTGAGGGATGCGAGACCCAGAATCCCAAACACCTGCTACGACCCCCGGCCTTCAGGGCCTGAGTCATTACCATGGCTCACCATGGCTGAAGCCACTCCCTTTACCTGAGAGAAAGGGGTCACAGAACCCGAAACAGCCTCCAGACACTGAGGTCTCAGCTGAGAAACTCCCTGGAAAGGTCCGATGGATTGGAGACACAGAATGGGAAGTGCCCCGCTCGCCCGGGGCCTCCAGACCTGGGGCTGTTGGCCCGGGGCTGTCGCCCTAGGCCTCCAGGCCCTGGGCTGCTCGCCCGGGGCCTCCAGGCCCGTGGCTGCTGGCCCAGGGCTGCTCGCCCAGGGCCTCCAGGCCCAGGGCTGCTCGCCCTGGGTCTACAGGCCCGGGGCTGCTCCCACGGGGCCTCCAGGCCCAGGGCTGCTGGCCTGGGGCTCCAGGCACGGGGCTGCTGGCCTGGGGCTCCAGGCACGGGGCTGCTGGCCTGGGGCTCCAGGCACGGGGCTGCTGGCGCGGGGCCTCCAGGCCTGGGGCGGGTCGCACAGGGCCTCGAGGCCCTGGGCTACTCGCCAGGTGCCTCCTCGCCTGAGGCTGCTTGCCCCGGGGTTCCTCATACCGGACCTCCTCGCCCCGGGCCCCCTCGCCCGGGGCTGTCTCTTACCATGGCTCATCATGCCTGAAGCCTCTCCCTGTACCTGAGAGAAACGGGTCACAGAACCCAAAACAGCCTTCAGACACTTGGGTCTCAGCTGAGAAACTCCCCAAGAAGGTCCGATGGATTGGAGACAAAGAATTGGAAGTGCCCAGCTCGCCCCGGGGCTGCTCGCCCCGGGCCTCCTCGCCCAGGGCTGCTCGCCCCGGGCCTCCTCGCCCGAGGCTGTCTCTTACCATGGCTCATCATGCCTGAAGCCTCTCCCTGTATCTGAGATAAACGGGTCAGAGAATCCCACACAGCCTACACACCATGGGGTCTCAGCTGAGAAACTTACGGGGAAGGTTGGAGCAGTGGGAGACACAGAATCCCAAGCAGCCCCTCCAGGGGCTATGCAGCGAGCACAAAATCCCAAGGAAACATATGCCTGAATCCTAAAAAGGCAACAAACCCTTCCTCTCCGCTCAGAAACTCCCTGGTTAGGACCGAGGGATGCGAGACCCAGAATCCCAAACACCTGCTACGAACCCCGGCCTCCAGGGCCTGAGTCATTACCAAGGCTCACCATGGCTGAAGCTACTCCCTTTACCTGAGAGAAAAGGGTGACAGAACACGAATCAGCCTCCAGACACTGGGGTCTCAGCTGAGAAACTCCCCGTAAAGGTCCGATGGATTGGAGACACAGAATGGGAAGTGCCCCGCTATCCCTGGGCCTCCAGGCCCGTGACTGCTCACAAGGGGACTCCAGGCCCGGGGCTGCTCGCCCCAGGCATCCCCTCCCAGGGCTGCTCGCCCCGGGCCTCCTCACCATGGACTCCTCGCCCCGGGCCTCCTCGCCCCGGGCATCCTCGCCTGGCGCTGTCTCTTACCACGGCTCATCATGCCTGAAGCCTCTCCCTGTACCTGAGAGAAACGGGTCAAAATATCCCACACAGCCTCCACACCACGGAGTCTCAGCTGAGAAACTTACGGGGAAGTTGGAGCAGTGGGAGACGCAGAACCCAAGCAGCCGCTCCAGGGGCTATGCAGCAAGCACCAAATACCAAGGAAACATATGCCTGAATCCTAAGAAGCCAACAAACCCTTCCTCTCAGCTCAGAAACTCCTGGGTTAGGACTGAGGGATGCGAGACCCAGAATCCCAAACACCTGCTAGGACCCCCGGCCTTCAGGGCCTGAGTCATTACCATGGCTCACCATGGCTGAAGCCACTCCCTTTACCTGAGAGAAAGGGGTCACAGAACCCGAAACAGCCTCCAGACACTGAGGTCTCAGCTGAGAAACTCCCTGGAAAGGTCCGATGGATTGGAGACACAGAATGGGAAGTGCCCCGCTCGCCCGGGGCCTCCAGACCTGGGGCTGTTGGCCCGGGGCTGTCGCCCTAGGCCTCCAGGCCCTGGGCTGCTCACCCGGGGCCTCCAGGCCCATGGCTGCTGGCCCAGGGCTGCTCGCCCAGGGCCTCCAGGCCCGGGGCTGCTCGCCCGGGGTCTACAGGCCCGGGGCTGCTCCCACGGGGCCTCCAGGCCCAGGGCTGCTGGCCTGGGGCTCCAGGCACGGGGCTGCTGGCGCCGGGCCTCCAGGCCCGGGGCGGGTCGCACGGGGCCTCCAGGCCCGGGGCTACTCGCCCGGTGCCTCCTCGCCTGAGGCTGCTTGCCCCGGGGTTCCTCATACCGGACCTCCTCGCCCCGGGCCTCCTCGCCCGGGGCTGTCTCTTACCATGGCTCATCATGCCTGAAGCCTCTCCCTGTACCTGAGAGAAACGGGTCACAGAACCCAAAACAGCCTTCAGACACTTGGGTCTCAGCTGAGAAACTCCCCAAGAAGGTCCGATGGATTGGAGACAAAGATTTGGAAGTGCCCAGCTCGCCCCGGGCCTCCTTGCCCGGGGCTGCTCGCCCGAGGCTGTATCTTACCATGGCTCATCATGCCTGAAGCCTCTTCCTGTATCTGAGATAAACGGGTCAGAGAATCCCACACAGCCTACACACCATGGGGTCTCAGCTGAGAAACTTACGGGGAAGGTTGGAGCAGTGGGAGACACAGAATCCCAAGCAGCCCCTCCAGGGGCTATGCAGCGAGCACAAAATCCCAAGGAAACATATGCCTGAATCCTAAAAAGGCAACAAACTCTTCCTCTCAGCTCAGAAACTCCCAGGTTAGGACCGAGGGATGCGACACCCAGAATCCCAAACACTTGCTACGACCCCCGGCCTCCAGGGCCTGAGTAATTACCATGGCACACCATGGCTGAAGCTGCTCCCTTTACCTGAGAGAAAGGGGTCACAGAAAACGAAAGAGCCTCCAAACACTGGGGTCTCAGCTGAGAAACTCCACGGAAAGGTCCGACGGATTGGAGACACAGAATGTGAAGTGCCCTGCTGGCCCTGGGCCTCCAGGCCTGGGGCTGCTCGCCCGGGGCTGCTCGCCAGGGGCCTCCTGGCCCGGGGTTGCTCGCCCCGGGCCTCCTGGCCCGGGGTTGCTTGCCCCGGGCCTCCTCGCCCGGGGCTCCTCGCCCCGGGCTTCCTTGCCCCGGACCTCCTCCCCTTGGACCTCCTCATCCCGGGCATCCTCGCCTGGAGCTGTCTCTTTCCATGGCTCATCATGCCTGAAGCCTCTCCCTGTACCTGAGAGAAACGGGTCAGAGTATCCCAGACAGTCTCTACACCATGGGGTCTCAGCTGAGAAACTTACGGGGAAGGTTGGAGCAGTGGGACACACAGAACCGAAGCAGCCCCTCCAAGGGCTTTGCAGCGAGCACCAAATACCAAGGAAACATATGCCTGAATCCTAAGAAGCCAACAAACCCTTCCTCTCAGCTCAGAAACTCCCGGATTAGGACTAAGGGATGGGAGACCCAGAATCCCAAACACCTGCTACGACCCCCGGCCTCCAGGGCCTGAGGCATTACCATGGCTCACCATGGATGAAGCCACTCCCTTTTCCTGAGAGAAAGGGGTCACGGAACCAGAAACAGCCTCCAGACACTGGGGTCTCAGCTGAGAAACTCCCCGGAAAGGTCCGATGGATTGGAGACACAGAATGTGAAGTGCCCTGCTCGCCCGGGGCCTCCATGCCCGGGGATGCTGGCCCGGGGCCTCCAGGTGCGGGGCTGCATGCCCGGGGCCTCCAGGCCCGCGGCTACTCGCCCGGGGCCTCCAGGCCCAGGGCTGCTAGCCCTGGGCCTCCTCGTCCCAGAACTCCTCGCCCCGGGGCCTCCTCGCCCCGGCCTCCTCGCCCCGGCCTCCTAGCCCTGGGCTGTCTCTTTCCATGGCTCATCATGCCTGAAGCCTCTCCCTGTACCTGAGTGTAACGGGTCAGAGTATCCCACACAGCCTCCACACCATGGGGTCTCAGCTGAGAAACTTACTGGGAGGTGGGAGCAGTGGGAGACACAGAATCCCAAGCAGCCCCTCCAGGGGCTATGTAGTGAGCACAAAACCCAAGGAAACATATGCCTGAATCCTAAAAAGTCAACAAACCCTTCCTCTCCGCTCAAAAACTCCCGGGTTAGGACCGAGGGATGCGAGACCCAGAATCCCAAACACCTGCTACGAGCTCCGGCCTCCAGGGCCTGAGTCATTACCAAGGCTCACCATGGCTGAAGCTACTCCCTTTACCTGAGAGAAAGGGGTGACAGAACACGAATCAGCCTCCAGACACTGGGGTCTCAGCTGAGAAACTCCCCGTAAAGGTCCGATGGATTGGAGACACAGAATGGGAAGTGCCCTGCTATCCCCGGGCCTCCAGGCCCGTGACTGCTCACAAGGGGACTCCAGGCCCAGGGCTGCGGGCCCGGGGCCTCCAGGCCCGGGGCCTCCCCTCCCAGGGCTGCTCGCCCCGGGCATCCTCTTCCCGGGATGCTCGCCCCGGGCCTCCTCACCAGGGACTCCTCGCCCCAGGCCTCCTCGCCCCGGAACTCCTTGCCTCGGGTCTCCTCGCCCCGGGCCTCCTCGCCCCGGGCTGTCTCTTACCTTGGCTCATCATGCCTGAAGCCTCTCCCTGTACCTGAGTGTAACGGGTCAGAGTATCCCACACAGCCTCAACACCATGGGGTCTCAGCTAAGAAACTTACGGGGAAGGTTGGAGCAGTGGGAGACACAGAACCCAAGCAGCCACTCCAGGGGCTATGCAGCCAGCACAAAATCCCAAGGAAACATATGCGTGAATCCTAAAAAGCCAAGAAACCCTGCCTCAGCTCAGAAACTCCCTGGTTAGGACTGATAGATGCGAGACCCAGAATCCCAAACACCTGCTATGACCCCCGGCCTCCAGGGCCTGAGGCATTACCATGGCTCACCACGGCTGAAGCCGCTCCATTAACCAGAGAGAAAGGGGTCACACAACCCGAAACAACCTCCAGACACTGGGATCTCAGCTGAGAAACTCCACGGAAAGGTCCGATGGATTGGAGACCCAGAATGGGAAGTGCCCCGCTCACCCCGGGCCTTCAGGCATGGGGCTGCTCATCCCGGGCCTCCAGCCGGGGGCTGCTCGCACCGGGCCTCCAGGACCGTGGCTGCTGGCCCGGGGCTGCTCGGCCGGGGCCTCCAGGCCTGGGGCTGCTCTCCCAGGGCATCCTCGCTGTGGGCTGTCTCTTACCATGGTTCATCATGCCTGAAGCCTCTCCCTGTATCTGAGAGCAACGGGTCAGAGTATCCCACACAGCCTCCACACCATGGGGTCTCAGCTGAGAAACTTACTGGGAGGTGGGAGCAGTGGGAGACACAGAATCCCAAGTAGCCCCTCCAGGGGCTATGCAGCGAGCACAAAATCCCAAGGAAACATATGCCTGAATCCTCAAAACCCAACAAACCCTTCCTCTCAGCTCAGAAACTCCCGGGTTAGGACCGAGGGATGCCAGACCCAGAATCCCAAACACCTGCTACGACCCCCGGCCTCCAGGGCCTGAGTCATTACCATGGTTCCCCATGGCTGAAGCCGCTCCCTTTACCTTAGAGAAAGGGGTCACAGAACCCGAAAGAGCCTCCAGACACTGGGGTCTCAGCTGAGAATCTCATCGGAAAGATCCAATGGATTGGCGACACAGAATGGGAAGTGCCCCGCTCGGCCCGGGCCCCCAGGCCCGGGGCTGCTCGGCCCGGGCCCCCAGGCCCGGGGCTGCTCGGCCCGGGCCCCCAGGCCGGGGTCTGCTGGGCCCGGGCCTCCAGGCCGGGGTCTGTTCGCCCCGGGGCTCCAGGCCGGGGTCTGTTCGCCCCCCCTGGCCAGGGGCTTTTTGCCCCGGGGCCTCCAGGCCTGGAGCTGCTTGCCCTGGTCCTCCTCGCCCAGGCTGTCTCTTACCATGGCTCATCATGCTGAAGCCTCTCCCTGTACCTGAGAGAAAAGGGTCACAGAACCCAAAACAGCCTCCAGACACTGGGGTTTCAGCTGGGAAACTCCCCAGAAAGGTCCGATGGATTGGAGACAAAAATTGGAACTGGCCCGCTCGCCCCGGGCCTCCAGGCCGGGGGCTGCTCGCCCACGGGGGCTCCAGGCCGGGGCTGCTCGCCCACGGGGGCTCCAGGCCGGGGCTGCTCACCTCGGGCCTCCCCCCCCCGGGGCTGTCTCTTACCTTGGCTCATCATGCCTGAAGCCTCTCCCTGTACCTGAGAGAAACGGGTCAGAGTATCCCACACAGCCTCCACACCATGGGGTCTCAGCTGAGAAACTTACGGGGAAGGTTGGAGCAGTGGGAGACACAGAATCCCAAGTAGCCCCTCCAGGGGCTATGCAGCGAGCACAAAATCCCAAGGAAACATATGCCTGAATCCTCAAAACCCAACAAACCCTTCCTCTCAGCTCAGAAACTCCCGGGTTAGGACCGAGGGATGCCAGACCCAGAATCCCAACCACCTGCTACGACCCCGGCCTCCAGGGCCTGAGTCATTACCATGGTTCCCCATGGCTGAAGCCGCTCCCTTTACCTGAGAGAAAGGGGTCACAGAACCCGAAAGAGCCTCCAGACACTGGGGTCTCAGCTGAGAATCTCATCGGAAAGATCCAATGGATTGGCGACACAGAATGGGAAGTGCCCCGCTCGGCCCGGGCCCCCAGGCCCGGGGCTGCTCGGCCCGGGCCTCCAGGCCTGGGTCTGTCTCTTACCATGGCTCATCATGCCTGAAGTCTCTCCCTGTACCTGAGAGAAAAGGGTCACAGAACCCGAAACAGCCTCCAGACACTGGGGTCTCAGCTGAGAAACTCTCCGGAAAGGTCCGATGGATTGGAGACACAGAATGGGAAGTGCCCCGCTCGCCCCCGCCCTCCAGGCCCGGGCCTGCCTGCCCCGGGCCATCTCTCCCGGGGCTGTCTCTTACCATGGCTTATCATGCCTGAAGCCTCTCCCTGTACCTGAGAGAAACGGGTCAGCATATCCCACACAGCCTCCACACCATGGGGTCTCAGCTGAGAAACTTACGGGGAAGGTTGGAGAAGTGGGAGACACAGAATCCCAAGCAGCCCCTCCAGGGGCTATGCAGTGAGCACAAAATCCCAAGGTGACATATGCCTGAATCCTAAAAGCGAACAACCCTTGGTCTCAGCTCAGAAACTCCCGGGTTAGGACCGAGGAATGCGAGACACAGAATCCCAAACACCTGCTACGAGCCCCGGCCTCCAGATCCTGAGTCATTACCATGGCTCACCAAGGCTGAAGCTTCTCCCTGTACCTGAGAGAAAGGGGTCACAGAACCCAAAACAGACTCCAGACCCTGGGGTGTCAGCAAAGAAACTCCCTGGAAAGGTCCGAGGGATTGGATACACAGAATGGGAAGTGCCCCGCTCGCCCCGGGCCTCCTCACCCCGGGCCTCCTCGACCTGGGCTGTCTCTTTTTATGGCTCATCATGGCTGAAGCCTCTCCCTGTACTTGAGAGCAGCCTCCAGACCATGGGGTCTCAGCTAAGAAACTTTCGGGGAAGGTCCGAGAAGTGAGAGACACAGAATCCCAAGCAGCCCCTCCAGGGGCTGTGCAGGGAGCCCAAAATCCCACACGCGACATATGCCTGAATCCTAAAAAGCCAACAATCCCTGTGGTCTCAAGTCAGATACTCCCAGGTTAGGACCGAGGAATGCGAGACACAGAATCCCAAACACCTGCTACGAGCCCCGGCCTCCAGGCCCTGAGTCAATTACCATGGCTCACCATGGCTGAAGCTGCTCCCTGTACCTGAGAGAAAGGGGTCACAGAATCCCAAACTGCCTCCAGACCCAGGGGTCTCAGCTGAGAAACTCCCGGGGAAGGTCCGAGAAATGGGAGACACAAAATCCCAAGTAGCCCCTCCAGGGGCTCTGCAGAGAGCACAAAATCCCAAGCGAGACACTAGCTCGAATCCCAGAAATCCAACAAACCCTGTGGTCTCAGCTCAGAAACTCCCGGGATAGGTCCGATGGATGCGAGACACAGAATCCCAATGAGCCGCTGTGAGCCCCGGCTTCCAGGCCTTGAGTATCTTACCATGGGTCTCTGTGGATGACGACCCTTCATGGACCTGAGAGAAAGGGGTCACAGAACCCGAAACAGCCTCCAGACCCTGGGGTCTCAGCTCAGAAACTCCCCGGATAGGTCCGAGGGATGGGAGACACAGAATGGTTACTGCCCCTGCTCACCCCAGGCCCCCAGGCCCGGGGCTGCTCGCCCTGGGCCCCCAGGCCTGGGGCCGCTCGCCCAGGGCCTCCTCCACCGGGGCTGCTTGCCCTGGGCCTCCTCGCCCAGGGCTATCACTTACCATGGCTCATCATGGCTGAAGCCTCTCCCTGTACCTGAGAGCAGCCTCCAGACCATGGGGTCTCAGCTGAGAAACTTTCGGGGAAGGTCCGAGAAGTGGGAGACACAGAATCCCAAGCAGCCCCTCCAGGGGCTGTGCAGGGAGCCCAAAATCCTACACGCGACATATGCTTTAATCCTAAAAAGCCAACAATCCCTGTGGTCTCAGGTCAGATACTCCCAGGTTAGGACCGAGGAATGCGAGACACAGAATCCCAAACACCTGCTACGAGCCCCGGCCTCCAAGCCCTGAGTCAATTACCATGGCTCACCATGGCTGAAGCTGCTCCCTGTACCTGAGAGAAAGGGGTCACAGAATCCCAAACTGCCTCCAGACCCAGGGGTCTCAGCTGAGAAACTCCCGGGGAAGGTCCGAGAAATGGGAGACACAAAATCCCAAGTAGCCCCTCCAGGGGCTCTGCAGAGAGCACAAAATCCCAAGCGAGACACTAGCTCGAATCCCAGAAATCCAACAAACCCTGTGGTCTCAGCTCAGAAACTCCCGGGATAGGTCCGAGAGATGCGAGACACAGAATCCCAATGAGCCGCTGTGAGCCCCTGCTTCCAGGCCCTGAGTCTCTTACCATGGCTCACTATGGATGAAGACGCTTCATGTACCTGAGAGAAAGGGGTCACAGAACCCGAAACAGCCGCCAGACCCTGGGGTCTCAGCTCAGAAACTCCCCGGATAGGTCCAAGGGATGGGAGAGAGAATGGGTATTGCCCCTGCCCGGGGCTGCTCGCCCCAGGCCTCCACGCCCGGGGTCACTTACCAAGGCTCACCATGGCTGAATCCGCACCCTGTATCTGAGAGAAAGGGGCAGAGAGAATCCCAAACAGCCTCCGCAGGCTGGGTGTCTCACCTCAGAAACTCCCGGGGAACGACTGAGAAATGGGAGAGACAGAATCCCATCAGCCCATCCAGGGTCTATGCAGCAAGTACAAAATCCCAAGTGAGACACAAGCTACAATTCCAAAACGACATCAAACCCTGTGGTGTCAGGTCAGAAACTCCCGGGATAGGTGCGAGAGAGGCAAGACATACAATCCCAAGCAGCTGCTGCGAGCCTCGTCCTCCAGGCCCTGAGTCACTTATCATGCCTTACCATGGCTGAAGCCGCTCCCTGTACATGAGAGAATGGGGTCACACAATCCCAAACACCCGACAGATCCTGGGTTCTCTGCTCAGAAATTCCTGGGGAAGGTCTGAGGGATTGGAGACACAGAATGGGTAGTGTCCCTGCTCGCCCCGGGGCCTCTACGCCCTGGAGGCCCGGGGCGAGCAGGGGCACTACCCATTCTGTGTCTCGCATCCCTCGGACCTCTCCGGGGAGTTTCTGAGCTGAGACCCCAGGGTCTGGCGGCTCTTTGGGCTTCTGTGACCCCTTTCTCTCAGGTAAATGGAGCGGCTTCAGCCATGGTGAGCCATGGTAAGTGACTCAGGGCCTGGAAGCCGGGGCTGAGAGCGGCTGCTTGGGATGCTGTGTCTAGCATCCCTCGGACCTATCCCGGGAGTTGCTGAGCTGAGACCACAGGGTTTGTTGGCTTTTTGGGATTCAGGCATGTGTCTCGCTTGGAATTTTGTGCTTGCTGCACAGACCCTTGAGGGGCTGCTTGGGATTCTGTTTCTCCCATTTCTCGGACCTTCCCGGGAGTTTCTCAGCTGAGACCCCAGGGTCTAGAGGCAGTTTGGGATTCTGTGACCCCTTTCTCTCAGTTACAAGTAGCAGCTTCAGCCATGGTGAGACATGGTAGGTGACTCAGGGCCTGGAGGCCATGGTTCGCAGCGGGTGTTTGGGATTCTGTGTCTCGCATCCCTTGGTACTAACCCGGGAGTTTCTGAGCTGAGACCACAGGGTTTGTTGGCTTTTTGGGATTCAGGCATGTGTCTCATGTGGGATTTTGTGCTCGCTGCACAGCCCCTGGAGGGGCTGCTTGGAATTCTGTGTCTTCCATCCCTCAGACCTTCCCCGGGAGTTTCTGAGAAGAGATCCTGGGGTCTGGCGGGTGTTTGGGATTCTGTGACCCCATTCTCTCAGGTACAGGGAGCGGCATCAGCCATGGCAAGGCATCATAAGTGACTCAGGGCCTGGAGGCCGGGGCTTCCAGCAGCTGTTTGGGATTGTGTGGCTCGCATCTTTCAGACCTATCCCAGGAGTTTCTGATCTGAGACTGAAAGGGCGAGCCTATGCTGGCCGACTCCATCTTGTTCTGTGTCCTCCACCTTGAGTGACTATGTCCTAGACATGACCCCTTTCCCGGGAAAATCGCAGAAACCTCAGACCGCGCCTCCTCCCCTTGAGTAACCTCCTGCTCACCCGTTCAAACTTCCTGATCAAAACACGCCCAGCGACCTGCGTAACAGGACTCCGATCCTTACCCAGCCAATCGGCTGAGGCCACGACGCTTCCCCAGCCAATCGGCTGAGGCCACAGCCATTACCTCACCAACTGCCCCTAGACCCCTATAAAACCTTTGTGCTTTTGAAACTCGCTCTCTCTCCCTGGTATCTCACCACTGCGTCGGTGCAGGTAGGGGATTGAGCTCCAGCTAGCTAGAATAAAGGCTCTTTTGCTTTTGCATCGGACTCGGCTCCCTAGTGGTCTTTGGGGATCACGAATTCTGGGCATAACAAGACCACAGGGTTTGTTGGCATTTTGTGATTCTAGCTTGTGTCTCCCTTGGGATTTTGTGCTCACTGCACAGCCCCTGGAGGGGTTGCTTGGGATTCTGTGTCTCCCATTTCTCGGACCATCCCCGGGAGTTTCTGAGCTGAGACCCCAGGTTCTGGAGGCTGTTTGGGATTCTGTGACCCCTTTCTCGCAAGTACAGGGAGTGGCTTCAGCCATGGTGAGCCATGGTAAGTGACTCAGGACCTGGAGGCCCGGGGCGAGTAGCCCCGGGCCCCGAGGCCCAGGCTGAGCAGGGGCACTACCTATTCTGTGTTTCCAATCCCTCAGACCTTCCCCGGGAGTTTCTGAGCAGAGAACCCAGGATCTGGCGGGTGTTTGGGATTGTGTGACCCCATTCTCTCATGTACAGGGAGCGGCTTCAGCCATGGTAAGGCATGGTAAGTGACTCAGGGCCTGGAGGCCAGGGCTCTCAGCGACTGCTTGGGATTGTGTGTCTCCCATTTCTCAGAACTTCCCAGGGAGTTTCTGAGCTGAGACACCAGGGTCTGGACGCTTTTTGGGATTCTGTGACCCCATTCTCTCAGGTACAGGGAGCGGCTTCAGCCATGGTGAGCCATGGTAAGTGACTCAAGGCCTGGAGGCCCGGGGCGAGGAGGCCAGGGGCAAGCAGCCCAGGGCGAGGAGGCCGGGGCGAGCAGCCTGGAGGTAATAAATATCAAAATAACATACATGCAAGTATGCCCCATAATGCAATGTTCCCAGGACAAAGTATCCATTACTACTGAACAATAAGTTATGTGGTTACCCTACTAATAGAAATTATATATATATTTACATTTGGAAAATTGAAACGAGATATAAACTAATATATATAATACAAATAAAAATTATATGTACTAAGAATGCTGAGTGGCTCAGGTTAAGCATCTGACTTCGGCTCAGGTCATGATCTCTCAATTTGTGAGTTTGAGCCCCAAGTCGGGCTCTGTGCTGACAGCTCAGAGCCTGGAGCCTGCTTTGGATTCTGTGTCTTCCTCTCTCTCTGCCCCTCCCCTGCTCTCTCTCTCTTCTCTCTCTCTCTCTCTCAAAATTAAATAAACATTAAAACAATTTTTTTAAAAAATTATATATACTATATACCATATAACATATTAAATTATATGTAAGTATTTGGACAGGACACCTACCTCCTGGTCTAAGTTAGCTGTGCAAGCTAATGGCTGTGTGCATGCTTGCAATCCAGTTAGAAGGAATTACACTTTCCTAGAAGTTTCATACTATATCACTACTTACATCTTATGTGTACTATTTGTACATATGGCCACACCATGTTGCAAGGGAGACTGGGAAATAGTTGTATTCCAATATAAATATTGTTTTTTTTTTTTAAATGTGTGATTAAAAGAATAAAGAACAGGGCTCTATTCCTAAAGAAGGGGAGATCAGATTTGGGAGAAGACAGCTGTGTCTGAGTAATGTATCAGGGGCCCATATGATAACAAGGAGCCTAGAGATGAGCAGGAAACCAAGGCAGCTCTGGAGGGGCAGACTGCAAGAACCAAAGCAGGTACCCAGGAGGGAGTTTGATCAGTACACTCTTGTTGTCACTGTGTCGAATGACTAGCCTCATGTTCATATGTCCCATGTTCATATGTCCCAGAATCAAGATCCTGGTCACTTACATGTGAAAGCTAAAAAAAACTGAACTCACAGAGAATAGATGGGTGGTTGCCAAAGGTGGAGTTAGGGGTCGGTGAAATGGGTAAAGGGGGTCAAAAGGTATGTTCTGGGAATGTTCTGTACAGCACAGTGACTATAGCTAACAATACTGTATTGAATTCAATACAATACTGCATTGTATTTGAAAGTTGCTAAGAGATTAAATCTTAAAAGTTTGCATCACGAGAAAAAAGTTGTGTAATTCGGTCAGGTGATAGATGTTAACTTATTTTATAATCATTTTGTATTCATTTTATGATATATACACAGATCAGATTATTATGTTTTATACCTTAAACTAATACAATGTTATATGTCAGTAAAAAATGCAGCGATCAAAAAAAACAACACTAAAAGAAGTGTCAAGATCCTGGGACTGAGCAGCTGATTGGTCGAGCCTAATTTGTGTTCTTGCCTCCAAGCTTGTGCTGCGATGGAGAGGAGGAGGGTCTTGTATCTGGCCTTCATGGTGGGACGTTAGCCTTATCTTCCACTAGAATTCTCTCAATTGGGGTTCTCTAAGAATACGTGTGTGTGTGTGTGTGTGTGTGTGTGTGTGTGTGTGTGTGTGTGTGTTGGGGGTGGAGAGTTAGCTGATGAACCATTTCCACCTTTAAATTTCTTGTTATGTGAGAAAATAATCTTTTACTTTTAGAAGTTGATCTTACTATTTTTCTGTTATTTGTAACCAAAAAAAGCCTAACTTCAACAGCCTACAAGTATATACATTTAGTGAAGGTAGAGATTAGTGTAGGGCTATGTGAGATAGAGATGTTATTCTGCCTCAGTAGATTTCCCTTCCTTCTGACTTCTGAATGACCAAATCTTTCCCATTCTCTATGGCCCAGCTTAAATGCCATATTCTTTACTAAATATATGAAGCCATTTATCCCATTTCCTGTGTCTTCCCCCTACCCTCCCACCATAAACATGATCCTGAATCTTGTGTTGAATTTTGCTTTTCTTCTTTTTAAAAAAAAAAAAAATTTAATGTAAATTTCTGAAAGGGAGAGAGAGGGAGACACAGAATTTGAAGCAGGCTCCAGGCTCTGAGCTGTCAGCACAGAGCCTGACGCAGGGCTTGAACCCACGAACTGCAAGATCATGACCTGAGCTGAAGTCGGACGCTTGATTGACGGAGCCACCCAGGTGCCCCTTGCTTTTCTTCTTTTTTAAAAACTAGTGTTACTGAGTCTATTCACATTCCTAAAAAGTCCAGTTTAATTTTAATTGCTTTGAACTTTACAAAAATAGATCTTGATACATATAGTCTTTTGGATTTACTTTTTCCTACTAATATTGTGTTGCTAAGATTCACTCATATCGTTGTGTGCTTCAACTATTTATTTTTGTGTGACAAATTACCCCCAGACTTGGTAGCTTAAAACAGCACACGTTCTTTATCTCCCAGTTTCTCTGACTCATGAATCAGGGCACAACTTAGCTAAATCTTTTACTTTAGTGTCTCTCATGAGGCTACAGTCAAGGTGTTGCTTGGGACCACAGTTATCTCAAAGTTGACCTGGGGCAGATCCACTTCCAAACTCTATCAATGATTGTTGTCAGAGTTAAGTTCCTCATGGGCTAATGGATTCAGGACTTCCATTCCTTACTGGCTGTTGGCCAGAGGTTGCCCTCTGTTCCTTGAGAGGTGGCCCTGCCCATCATACGATGTGAGAAGAGCCAGGGAGAGAATACCAACAAGACCTAAGTCACAGTCTGTTATAACTAAATTATGGAAATAACATCCCATCACTGTTGCTGTATTCTCATTAGAAGGGAGTTGCTATATCCAGCCTGCATTCAAAGGGAGGGAATTACACAAGGGTATGAATACCAGGAGGCAGGGTGAGGGTCATTGGGAGCCGTGTTATAAGCTGACCACATGGTATCACCCTAATTTATTCATTTAACTACTATATATTATTTTGTGTGAATATGCCACAGTTTATGCTCCTGTTTGTGGGCTTTGTTTTTTTTTTCCTGCCTGGGATTTTTGTTGTTTTGAACAGTGATGCTACAAGCATTCTTTTTTTTTTTTTTAAATATTTTTAAAAAATGTTTATTTATTTATTTGGAGACAGAGGGGGAGAGAGAGAGTGCTAGCAGGGGAGGGGAAGAGAGAGAGGGAGAGAGAATCCTAAGCAGGCTTCATACTGTTAGCATGGAGCCGGACTTGGGGCTCAGTCTCCTGAACTGTGAGATCATGACCTGAGCCAAAATCAGGAGTATGATGCCTAACCAACTGAGCCACCCAGGTGCCCCTACAAACATTCTTATACATATGAAGAGGACTGTGCTACTGTTCTCTGAATCATTACCAATTTAATATGTGTTCTTCCAGAAGGAACACTAAGAATTCCATGATTAATTGTACCTGGAATTAATCTCATCCCTTCTGAACTACCATAGCATACTTCATGTCTTATGATACTTAACACTTGTTACCTTTTATCACACTTATTTTGTGCATGTGATATTTTCTCCTTTGAAATAGTCACTGAGGCCAGGAAATAAATTTGATTCTTCTTTGTAATTTACTTACTGCCTACATAGCACGTAGTGTATTAGTAAGCTTTCAGTAAGCATTACTGAGTGAATAATTCTGTCAGTGTCAGTACCTAATGTTTAAAGTTTTAATCTGGCTCCGATAATCCCACTATATTTCTCACTTTTCCCCAACATGGACCCTTGTTTAGGCAGGTGAGTCTCTTTAACATTCTTTTCAATTTCTCTTTCAATTGTTTCCTAATGAATCTAGCCCACGTTGATCTGTTTCTTCTTCTGTTCCTGTTGAATTTACTGTAATAATTATTTTCAGCCAGTTAAGTATTTTCATCCTATCTGTATTATCAGCTGACTAATGGAATAAACAAATACTGATTTGTTTGAGAGATTTCTATTACTTTTTTTTTTTTTTTGCCTCAGGTAATTTTGGAGTTAATGGAGCCAGACGGACCTCCAGAGTCAGAGAGTTCAGAAAGATCAATATTTTTCTCACAGCAAGAAGAAGAAGATGATGAAGAAGAAGGTGATGATGAAGGAGAAGCAAAAGAACCAGAAGAAACAGGCACCCTTAATCCTGTCTTACAACCTGCCCTCACAGGGGATGTAGAAGGTTTGCAGAAGATTTTTGAGGATCCTGAGAACCCTCATCATGAACAGGCCATGCAGCTACTCTTGGAAGAAGACATCATTGGGAGAAATTTGTTGTATGCAGCTTGCATGGCTGGGCAAAGTGATGTGATTAGAGCTTTGGCAAAATATGGTGTGAATCTGAACGAAAAAACCACCAGAGGTATTTTGTCTTTTTTCTCTCATCAGTATTACTTATGACTACCTAAAGATGCTATGTACTATATTTAAAGTTGGATGAATTTGCTTGCCTGCTTATATTTTACATATATACATATGCGTATATATGAAAATGTGGGTATCTGTGTACATGATGACATAGCTCAGTAGATAAGTATGTAGACTTCACTCATGATTAGCAGTGTGACTTGGGCAAGTTACCTAATGTTTCGGTGCTTCTGTTTCTTCATCTGCAAAATGGGGATAATGATTGTATTTTCCTTGTAGGATGCTGTGTGGATTAAAAAAGACAGTATATATAAATATCTTATCACTATAATTGGCACATGCTAAGTTGATATATAACAAGTGCTTAACAATAATATTATCACTCTTTTGAAGATTTTTTAGTTTTGTAGTCATGATCTAATTATCTCTTTTTATTCAGCCACCTTTTTTTTTCAGGTTGCAAATATGTTCATTGAAGAAAATTAAAAATAACAATGACTTCCAGAAAATAGGGAATATGCATTTAAAAACATTTTAAAGTATTTTTTAATGTTTATTTATTTTGAGAGAGAGAGAGAGAGAGAAACAGAGAGAGACAGAGTATCAACAGGAGAGGGGCAGAGATAGGGAGTCACAGAATCTGAAGCAGGCTCCAGGCTCTGAACTGTCAGCACAGAGCCTGATGAGGGGCTCAAATTCATGAACTGCAAGATCATGACCTGAGCTGAAGTCGGATGCTTAACCAACTGAGCCACCAGGTGCCCCTGCCAAGAATTTTTCTTAAGTATTTATTTATTTTTGAGAGACAGAGTGAGAGGACGAGGGACAGAGAGAGAGGGAGACACAGAATCCGAAGCAGGCTCCAGGCTTTGAGCTGTCAGCACAGAGCCTGAGGCAGGGCTTGAACTCACAAACCTTGAGATCATAACCTGAGCCAAAGTCGGATGCTTAACTGACTGAGCCACCCAGGTGCCCCAGGAATATATATTTTCTTAATGCTCCCATGGAACATTTTAAAAAATTGATCACAGTTAAGTCCATAAAGGAAGTCTCAACAAATATCAAAGAATCTAGAGCATGTGTCTTTGTTCTCTAAACATAATTAAATAAGATTAGAAAGTAGTAACAAAAAGAGAACTGAAAATCCCCTATAATTTGGAAAACAGAAGCACTCTTTAAATTATATGTTGGTCATAGAAGATACACTAGAAATTATGAAATATTTAGGTGACAAGAGGATCACTCCATGTCAGAACCTGTGGAATAAAACTAAAATTTAAATTCTAGCTTAATACATATAATAGAATATAAGAAACATTGAAAATCATAAGCAAGGCATTTAACTCAAGGAATTAGAAAAAAAGAACAACTGAGTAATCCAAAGAAAGTAGAAGAAGAGTAGGAAAAAAGTAGAAGTAATGATATTGAAAATAAAGAAACAATAGAGAGGATCAACAAAACCAAAATCTGCTTGGGAATGCAAACTGGTGCAGCCACTCTGGAAAACAGTATGGAGGTTCCTCAAAAAATTAAAAATAGAACTACCCTATGACCCACCAATTGCACTACTAGGTATTTATCCAAGGGATACAGGTGTGCTGTTTCAAAGGGACACATGTACCCCAATGTTTATAGCAGTAATATCAGCAATAGCTAAAGTATGGAAAGAGCCCAAATGTCCACTGACTGATCAATGGATAAAGAAGATTGTATATATGTATATATACAATGGAATATTACTTGGCAATCAAAAAGAATGAAATCTTGCCATTTGCAACTACGTGGATGGAACTAGAGTATATTATGCTAAGTGAAATTACTCAGAGAAAGACAAATATCATATGACTTCACTCATATGGGGACTTTAAGACACAAAACAGATGAACATAAGGGAAGGGAAGTAAAAATAATATGAAAACAAGGAGGGGGACAAAACATAAGAGACTCTTAAATATAGAGAACAAACAGAGGGCTGTTGGAGGGGTTGTGGGAGGGGGGATGGGCTAAATGGGCAAGGGGCTTAAGGAATCTACTCCTGAAATCATTATTGCACCATGTGCTAACTAACTTGGATGTAAATTATAAAAAATAAACTGTAGAAAGTAAACAACAGCAACAACAAAAATCCCAAATCTGCTTTCAACACAGTTGAAAAACCTTTGATAATATTGGGTGATTTTTGATATTTGATAATATCAGAGAGATCGAGAGCATAAATAATATTTGGAATTTTTAAAAATAGAGCATTCACAAAGGAAAAGCTAAGACTTCAAAAATCATTAGAAAATATTATAAATAACTATGACAATACATTTGGAAACTTGGATGAAATAGACAATTTTCTTACAAAGTGTAAATTACCAAAATTAATTCAAGAAAAAAATAGAAATCTTGACTAGATCAATGGTTATTTTGAAAAAAAAAAAGAGTAAGTAATAAAAATAGGCCTCCTTTCTCCACCCCCACCTTACTCTAGGCTCAGATATTTTAAAAGGTAAGGTTTATTGCACTTTTAGGGAATAGGTAATCTCTAGCTTATACAATGTTCAGAGAATATAAAGAGTTGGAAAACTGCTTAATTTATGAGAGATAGAACTTTTATAGCAAAACTAGTTAAGGAGAGTAGTAGAAAGAATAATTATAGGCCGATTTCATTTAATAACAAAGATTCAAACATCTTAAAATATTAACAAATTGAATCTAAGATTGTGTATTACAAAATGTATTGTACTAGGTTGGATTTATCCCATTAATGCAAGGTTGATTTTAACATTAGACAAAATATTAGTGTAATTCACTACATTAAAAGACTAAATGAACAAAATTGTACGATCATTTCAATAGATGTAGAAGAGTCTTTTTGAAAACAATGTTGCATTCATTCATCATGAAAGCTCTTAGGGAAATAGAAGAAACCTTCCTTAAAGCTCTCTATCAAAAACCTGAAGCAAGGTTACCTGATATTGAATCTTTAGAAACATTCATTAAATCAGAAACAAGACTATGATATTCACTATCATGGCTTTTATTTGTCATTATAGTGGCAGTCCTAGCTAGTACAGTAAGACAAGAAAAACAAATAAGAGATCTAACACTGCACTGTACTGGAGCTGGCTTTAACCTGCTCTTGCAAGCTGATTGTTAAAATTTCAGGGGGTTTGTAATTCGTTGACATCGCATTGGTAGCTTGAAGTTGGCCATGTTAGGAGTATATATATATCATGGAAATTGCTAATGGTACAAATCAAGGATTTCTTCCCAGAGACCTAGTTGGTAAATATTTACCAGTAGACTACTGAATATAAGGATCTGAGTGGAAGAAATGAAACTCCCTCCAAGGGAGTGTACTATTAGTACTAATAGAATTTAATTTAGCAAGAATATGAACATAAGACCAATATCCCACATCAGTAGCTTTCTATAAACCATTAATGATCAGAGACTGTAATAAAAATACAAATCTTATTCACAGCAAAACTGTACAGAGATTAGGAATAAATCTGATAAAAGAATTGTAAGATATTTATGGCAAAAACTTTAAACTTTATTGAATTACATCAAAGAATACCCAAATTAAATATGTTTTAGACAGTGAGATTAAATATCATAAAGAGGCAATTTCTTCCAAATTTACTTATCAATCTAATTAATATCACATTAAGGTTTTTAAAAAATACAAACTGAGAAGCTGACCCTAAATTTCAGTGGGGAAATGATGAGCTATTTAATATGTGGAGAACAGTGGTTATTCATCTGGAAAAAAGTTAAATTAGATACTACGTTGTACTGTGCACAAAAATCAATTACAGTTTCATGCAAGATATGAACGTGAAAAGAGAAAACTTCAAACTTTGTGAAACATAGAGGAGGATTGTTATATTCTTGAGATATCACTCAGTATCTTAAAATAAGACATGAAAACAAAGCTATTAAAGGAAAAATGTATCATATATATAAACATACGTGTGTATATATATATATATATATGTTTTTAAAATGTTTTAAGAGTTTATTTATTTATTTTGAGTGAGAGACAGAGCAGAGAAAGGGGCAGAGAGAGAGGATCCCAAGAGATAGGAACAAACAATTCATGGAAGAGAAATGTTCATGGCCAATAGGTATATAAAAATGTCCTCAAATTCTCTATTAAAATGCAAATTTCAACAATGAGCTACCGCTACTGGTAGCTTGATAAAAATGTTAATATCTGACAGCATTGAGTACTGGTGAAGGTAGGGGAAGTGGGAATTCTTTTACTCTGCTGGAAGGAGTGTAAATTGTATAACCACTTTGAAGAACATTTATATAAAGTTGCAAATAGATGTACCCTATGATCTAGAATCCCATTTCTAGATATATATCTTTGAGAAAATCTCACACATCTCACAAGGAAACATGTATGAAGATGATTATTCAAGTACAGTAGTTTCCTCTTATCCCTGGGGCATACATTCTAAGACCCTGGTGGCTACTTAAAACTGCAGATAGTACCAAACCCTATATATACTATGTTTTTTTTCTATACATATATATTCTATGATAAAGTTTAACTTATAAACTAGGCACAGTATGAGATTAATAATAACTAATAATAAAATAGAAAAATTATACTATAATAAAAGTTATGTAAATGTGTCTCAAAATACCTTATTGTACTGCACTCACCCTTCTTGTGATGATATGAGATGATAAAATGCCTACGTGATGAGATGAAGTGAAAGACGTAGGCATTGTGACATAGCAATAGGATGCTATTGACTTTCTGATGGTACATTGGAAGGAGGATCATCTGCTTCCAGACCGCTGTTGGCTGCAGGTGCCCAGAACTGTGAAAAGTGAAATTGCGGATAAGGGGGGACCACAGATAGTTCCTGACTTAATGATGGCTTGTCTTACAATTTTTCAACTTTATGATGGTGTGAAACTGATACACATTCAGTACAAACCACACTTTGAATTTTGATCTTTCCTCAGTCTAGCAATAAGCAGTGTGATACTTTTGTGATCCTGGCAGCAACCTGCAGCTCCCAGTCAGCCATATGCTCATGAGGGAAATAACCAGTACTTATAGCCATTCTCTGCCCATACAACCATTCTCTTCTTTCTTTTGTCCTTTCCTTCCTTCCCTTCCCTTCCCTTTTTCTTTCTTTCTTTCACTTTCAAACGGTTTTATTTTAAAAGGTAAAACTTAACACATGGTTTTATTTTATTTGTTATTTATTTACTGTACATCCAAGTTAGCTTGGTGTATATATATATATATATATATATATATATATATATATATAATGCAATAATGATTTCAGGAGTAGAATCCAGTGACTCATCCCCTACATATAACACCCAGTGCTCATCCCAAGTGTCCTCTTTAATGCCTCTTGCCCATTTAGCCCCTCCCCCGACCCACAACTCCTCCAGTGACCTTGAGTTTGTTCTCTGTGTTTGAGTCTCTTATGTTTTGCCCCTTCCCTGTTTTTCTATTATTTTTGCTTCCCTTCCTTTATGTTCATCTGTTTTTTGTCCTAAATTCCACCTATGAGTGAGGTCATATGATATTTTCTTTCTCTGACCAATTTCGCTTAGCATAATACACTCTAGTTCCATCCATGTTGTTGCAAATGGCAAGATTTCATTCTTTTTGATTGCCAAGTAATACTCCATTGCATGTATATGTGTGTGTGTGTGTGTGTGTGTGTGTATGTGTGTGTATATATATATATATATATACCACATCTTTATCCATTCATTCAATGATGGACATTTGAGCTCTTCCCATGCTTTGGCTATTGTCGATTGTGCTGCTGTAAACATTGGGGTGCATGTGCCCCTTTGAAACAGCACATCTGCATCCTTTGGATAAATACCTAGTAGTGCAATTGCTGGGTCGTAGGGTATTTCTATTTTTAATTTTTGAGGAACTTCCATACTGTTTTCCAGAGTGGCTGCACCAGTTTGTGTTCCACCAGCAGTGCAAAAGGGCTCTTCGGCATCCTTACCAACATCTGCCGTTGCTTGAGTTACTGATTTTAGCCATTCTGACTGGTGTGAGGTGGTATCTCATTGTGGTTTTGATTTGTATTTCCCTGATGATGAGTGATATTGAGCATTTTTCCATGTGTCTGTTAGCCATCTGGATGTCTTTTTTTTGGAAAAGTGTCTATTCATGTCTTTTGCCCATTTCTTCACTGGATTATTTGTGTTTTGAGTATTGAGTTTGGTAAGTTCTTTATAGATTTTGGTTACTAACCCTTTATCTGATATGTTATTTGCAAATATCTTCTCCCATTCCATTGGTTGTCTTTTAGTTTTGCTGATTTCATACATTGTTTTAAAACATGAGCATTCACAAGTTATCAGACAGATTCATACAAAGCTGTTTACAGTGATAATGAGAGAGGAACATTTACCAATGTAAAATGTCACAGAATCAAATTACACTTGGATCTTCAGTGGTTCAGCTGCTTTACCCCACACAATAAAATATGGTCAGTGTTAAGATAAAATTCCTCTTTTGCATATTCTCTTCCTAATCAAGGGCTTCTTTATTACCATCATCCCACACAGTAGGAAAGCTGGCCACGGAGGCAGTTTCACAGTGGTAATCCTGGTCTTTGGCGATCATTATGTAGCCATCCATGCCCTAGTCTATACCCCAGCTGTTCTTGACAATCCAGGATTTATTGTTACCCGATTTTGCTCCTTCAAAACCATGGCCAACTACTGGAATATCATGTCCAGGTCTTCATTGCTGCAGTTTGGATCATAATAAATGCTTTGTTCATAGAACTGCGAAGTATCCAGGCTTGCATCTATACCAACAGAGATGGGCCCCACAGTTGCCTCTGTGATCATAAGTTTGTTCTCCCTCCTAAGGATGTCCCAGAAGCTACTTATGTTTTTTTTAAGTTTTTACTTAAATTCTAGTTAGTTTACATACAGTATAATATTAGTTTCATGTATAAAATATAGCAATTCAACACTTCCATACATCATTCATCTCAGCAAGTGCACTCCTTGATCCCCATAACCCATTCCCCCTGCAACCTCCCCTCTGGTAACCATCAGTTTGTTCTCTATAGTTAAGAGTCTCTTTCTTGGTTTGCCTCCCTCTCTCTCTTTCTCTCCCCTTTGTTAGTTTGTTTTGTTTTTTAAATTTCACATATGAGTGATATCATATGGTATTTATCTTTTTCTGACTAACTTATTTCACTTAGTGTAATACTCCCTAACTCCATCCATGTCATTGCAAATGGCAAGATTTCATTCTTTTTGATGGCTGAGTAATATTCCATTGTATGTATGTATGTATGTATGTATGTATGTATGTATGTATATGTACATACATACATGACACATCTTTATTCATCCATCAGTGAACACTTGGGCTGTTTCCATAGTTTGGCTATTGTAGATAATGCTACTATAAACATTGGGGTGCATGTATCACTTTGAATTGGTATTTTAGTATTTTTTTGATAAATACCTACTAGTGCAATTGCTGGATCCTCAGTTAGTACTATTTTTACCTTTTTGAAGAGCCTCCATACTGTTTTCCAGAGTGGCTGCACTAGTTGGCATTTCCACCAACGATGCAAGAGGTTTCCTCTTTCTCCACATCCTCACCAACACCTGTTGTTTCTTGAGTGGTTGATTTTAGCCATTCTGCTGGGTGTGAGGTTATATCTCGTTGTAGTTTTGATTTTTGTTTCCCTGATGATGAGTGATGTGGAGCATCTTTTCAGGTATCCGTATGTCTTCTTTGGAAAAGTGTCTATCCATTTCTTTTGCCCATTTTTAAATTGGATTATTCATCTTTTGGATGTTGAGTTTTATAAGTTCTTTATATATTTTGGATACTAATCCTTTATCAGATATGTCATTAGCAAAAATATCTTCCCCCATTCCATAAGTTGCCTTTTAGTTTTGTTGATTGTTTCCTTCCCTGTGCAGCAGCTTTTTATTTTGATGAAGTTCCAATAATTTATTTTTGCTTTTGTTTCCCTTGTCTCCAGAGACAACATCTAGAAAGAAGTTGCTAGTGATAGCAAAGAGGTTACTGTGTGTATTCTCCTCTAAGATATTTATGGTTTCCTGTCTCACATTTAGGTCTTGTATCCATTTTGAATTTATTTTTGTGTATGGTTTAAGAAAGTGGCCCAGTTTCATTCTTTTGCATGTTGCTGTCCAGTTTTCCCAGCACCATTTCTTGAAGAGTCTTTTTTTCCATTGGATAATCTTTCCTACTTGGTTGAAGATTAATTGGCTACAGTTATGGGTTCATTTCTGGGCTTTCTATCTGTTCAATGGATCTGTGTATATTTTTATGCCAGTACCATACTGGGTTTTTTTGTTTTTTGTTTTTCACAAGGTTGCTTTGGCTATTTGAGGTCTTTTGTGTTACATCTTCCTGACTTCTGGTCTTTTGGGAAATGCCTTGTTTTCTTATGGGGCCAAGGACAGATCTCTGTAGTTTGTTTATTGATTATGGAACCTCCTCTGGTTCTGGCCAGGCTTTGGTCACTAAACCCGACTGTACTCAAGCAGGCATAGCCAGAACAAATTATTGTTTAAAAATTTCTTTCCACATAAAATCAGCAAACATTTATTAAGGGTGGAGGAACAGCCAAGCCTTGTGCTCAGAGCTGAGGTTATAGAAATATGAATGAATTCAGACTTGGGCAAGTTCACAGTTTAGCAGAAAACAAATATATAAATAAATAAGTAATTACTATATGGTGAGATAAGGTATAAGATAGCTTAGAGGAGAGAGAAGTCAACTTGACCTGGAAGTATTGGACACAGTCAGGGAAGGCTTCACAGAGGAGGCGATACTTATATTGAATCCTGAAGAATGACCAAGAGTTTACCAGACAAAGGAGAGTTGAGGGATAAGGTATGGCAGGCAGTGTAGTAATCATAGTATCAGATTTTAGTATTACAATCTTGTGCATATTCTAGAATATTTACCCACTATTTTAAGGTAACTGAAACACTGGTCTTTTTATAGGTATAATAGTATTAATTTGTATTTAAAAAATGAAATTTGTGGGGCGCCTGGGTGGCGCAGTCGTTTAAGCGTCCGACTTCAGCCAGGTCACGATCTTGCGGTCCGTGAGTTCGAGCCCCGCGTCAGGCTCTGGGCTGATGGCTAAGAGCCTGGAGCCTGTTTCTGATTCTGTGTCTCCCTCTCTCTCTGCCCCTCCCCCGTTCATGCTCTGTCTCTCTCTGTCCCAAAAATAAATAAACGTTGAAAAAAAAATTTAAAAAAAAATAATAAATGAAATTTGAGTCACGTATGGATTGAAAACAAATGATTTAATTGCTCAATGTATACAAAAAGCCAAACTGAAGTCTACAAATTTGGATGGCCCATATTGTGGCTTTGCAAAATTTCTGTTATAAGAATAATTTGAGTCCCAAAACTTCCCAACTAAGTCATCTATGAATCTCATCATTTTGAATTTGATCAGAAAACTGAAATGGAATCTCTTTTACATGAAGAAACTAAAAAAGACAAATATGAACCAGCAATATTTTCTCTGGGGAAAAATTACAGCTTACTCTTAATAAAAAGATTGCAGTGTTTGCAAAAGAGTAAAAAGCTATTCAGAGATCTCTCTCTTCAAATTAGAGGTGAGATAATTTGAAGTAAAATACTTGGTTTTAGTTTATAACCACTTCCAACTAATGTTGAGTGAGAAAAACTTCAATAGCTAAAAAAAATTGTTCAAAAATATCTTGGTGATATTGTTGGACATTTAGAAAAATCACATAATGTTTCACTTGAAACTTTCATGATTAATTACATTTCTTTATAGTGTTTTTTAACCATAATTTTTTCAGTTTTATCTGACAATTTATATTGCTAATATAATGAAAATATAAACAACATATCGATTTCATACTTATACTTTTCTTTGATATCCTGTGTTTATACATTTCATATTTAAAATGTATTAAATAGTTTCACTAATATTTTTTTAATTTTTTTTTTCAACGTTTATTTATTTTTGGGACAGAGAGAGACAGAGCATGAACGGGGGAGGGGCAGAGAGAGAGGGAGACGCAGAATCGGAAACAGGCTCCAGGCTCCGAGCCATCAGCCCAGAGCCTGACGCGGGGCTCGAACTCACGGACCGCGAGATCGTGACCTGGCTGAAGTCGGACGCTTAACCCACTGCGCCACCCAGGCGCCCCTAGTTTCACTAATTTAAAAGAGTGAATTCTGAATTCCATTTTATAAAACACCAGTATTAATACTAAGTAAGCATTAAAGTTATACTGATATTATTTTATTTCATTACTGTAATTATTATTTCAGGTAGAAAAAAACCCCAGCATATGCAAAGTTGTAGAGGCATGGAACAACATAATTTGGGCAATTCAAAGAGTCTGGTAGTGGTGGTGGTAGGCAGGCTGTGAGAAATATTCTAGATAGGTGAGTATTTTGCTTCATGGCCTATTTTTTGTTTTTGACTCATCATCCCCATTCTTGGACTTTGACCTTACCATATACCTTCATTAATTTATAGCAATGCTGGGGGCGCCTGGGTGGCTCAGTGTCTGACTTCAGCTCAGGTCATGAATGATCTCATGGTTTGTGACAAAGCCCGTTTTCGATCTTCTGTCCCCCCTCTCTCTGCCCCTTCTCACTCACTTGCTCTCACTCTCTCTCAAAAATAAGTAAACATTAAAAAAAAACTTACAGCAACCCAGAGAAAAGTACTTATCTTCTCTTTTTGTTTTCTTATCTGTAAATGAGAACAATGCTAGTGCCTACTTTATAGGATTGTAGTGAGTGGATAACAGTGCCTGTATGGAGGAAAAGATTCCTTTTCTTGTCTGATCTTTTGCCTTACTATGAACTACCTGCTCAGTTGACTCCCTTCCTATTTAGTAAGTAGTAGTCTTCCACAAAGAGATTATTTTTCAATTAGAATTAACCCTAATCCACACTTGTACGCCAATGTGTATAGCAGCACTTTCAACAATAGCCAAATCATGGAAAGAGCCTAAATGTCCATCAACTGATGAATGGATAAAGAAATTGTGGTTTATATACACAATGGAATACTATGTGGCAATGAGAAAGAATGAAATATGGCCTTTTGTAGCAACGTGGATGGAACGGGAGAGTGTTATGCTGAGTGAAATAAGTCATACAGAAATACAGATACCATATGTTTTCACTCTTATGTGGATCCAGAGAAACTTAACAGAAGACCACAGGGGAGGGGAAGGGGAAGGAAAAAAAAAGTTACAGAGAGGGAAGGAGGCAAACTATGGGAGACTCTTAAAAACTGAGAATAAACTGAGGGTTGATGGGGGGTGGGAGGGAGGGGAGGGTGGGTGATGGGTATTGAGGAGGGCATCTGTTGGGATGAGCACTGGGTGTTGTATGGAAACCAATTTGACAATACATTTTATACTAAAAAAAAAAAGAACCCTAATCCTTCCCAGTTCCATTTATGGTACCTTTCTTGCTACTAGGATTTCTAACATGTGGCCTTCCTTATATCCCTCATCTGGGATCCATTGCTCATTGACAACATTATGGGGGATGCTAGGAAAATCCCTTTCTCATATGGATGCTTTTGAAATAACCTGATTTAAATATTTTTCTTCTTCTGGGACAGCAATGGGGTTAATGTACTACAAGCATCTGTGTGTTTCTTTCTAGAAAAGAGACCATCTTCAACAAGGGGAAAAACATGTAAAGGTGTTTTAAAAACATGTAAATTTTTTGTTAAAATCCTCTTTTGTTTAGAAATATATTTTCTTGTTTTTAAACTATGCATATTAAATAGAAAAAAAAATTAAATGTTACCAGTGGCCTGTAACATTAGCCTTGAGAAAAGCAGTATAAGGAGCCAGAACATCTCACTTGGAATGTCTTCTTGGTCATATTAGCATCATCTTGTCTGTAGATAGTGTTTCCCTCCCCCAGCAAATCAGGGGCCCTGGACTTTTCAGCTCATTGAAGACTTCATGCAGAAAGCAAGAATAAGGGTGGTATCAGGGTATTTCTTGCCCCACGCCCCCCATTTTGTAGAGGATAAAGGCAAAATGAAATTCTTGAGCCAGTGTCTATCTCTTGGTTTTTGAAATTTCTCACTTGTTGTGATACTAAAAAGAAAGGTTGGGCCAAAGAGGGGAGGTAATTCCAATTTTGGCTGATCCGGAGTAGTTCACTTCATCTTATTTTTGATTCCTTAATTAACCCTTCTGGTTATGATATCCTCAAGCCAAAGGTAGTTTACACCTTGATGTAAAGCAGAACGGGAATTGTGGGAATATGGCAAGTAGGGAGCCAAGGAGAGGTTTCTGGAAGAAAGTGGAGGAATCATTAGCCTCTCTTTCCCTGCTGTACTCTGTGACAAACATTTAGGTGTTGTTTTCTACTACTTATAAACCCTTTATTTGGCAACAGACCTGGGTTTGAATCTTGCTTTGGCTACTTACTACGAGTGTGGCCTTGGGCAATGTATACCATCTCTAACCTTCACTTTCCTCTGTATCTTTTAATGGAGCTAACAACACTGACTTCAGAAGGTTAGTGAAGGTGTAAATGAAGTAGTAGTACATAAAGTGCCCAGTACTTAATTGATTCAATACATCTATTCATTCTTTTGCTCAATTCTTTTTATAGTAGTAGTATATGCCTCTTTGGCCGGTTAAATGAGTCATAAATACATCCTGTGGGTAGGTTGAAACCATGAACTTGTGACTTGATTTTTTTAAGCCAGTGTGAAACATTTTAATGATGCCTCCCTGTTTTTCACCCCCATAGTAGTTGCCTCAGTTAGTCTAAAAAACAACTTTCTAATTTGGTGGGTCATGTTTTCAGTTTTAATTCAGATGATTAATTTCCAAACCAAAGGCACACATAGTTGTCATAATTTGTATGATTGTATTAACAATAATGCTAGCATGCAATCCCTATCAAAATAACACCAGCATTCTTCACAGAGCTAGAACAAACAATCCTAAAATTTGTATGGAACCAGAAAAGACCCCAAATAGCCAAAGCAATCCTGACAAAGAAAACCAAAGCTGGAGACAATACATTGCCAGACTTCAAGCTGTATTACAAAGCTATAATAATCAAGACAGTATGGTACTGGCACAAAAACAGACACATAGATCAATGGAATAGAATAAAGAACCCAGAAATGGACCCACAAATATATGGCAACTGACAAAGCAGGAAAGAATATCCAATGGAAAAAAGTCTCTTCAGCAAATGGCATTGGGAAAACTGGACAGCGACATTCAGAAGAATGAACTTGGACCACTTTCTTACACCAGACACAAAAATAAACTCAAAATGGATGAAAGACCTAAATGTAAGACAGGAAGCCATCAAACTCCTAGAGGAGAAAACAGGCAATAACCTCTTTGGCCTCAGCTGCAGCAATTTCTTGTTTGACACATCTCCAAAGGCAAGGGAATTAAAAGCAAAAATGAACTATTGGGACCTCATCAAGATAAAAAGCTTCTGCACTGCAAAGGAAACAGTCAGCAAAACTAAAAGGCACCCAACAGAATGGGAGAAGATAGTTGCAAATGACATATCAGATAAAGGGTTAGTATCCAAAATCTATAAAGAAGTTATCAAACTCAACACCCAAAAAACAAATAATCCAGTAAACAAATGGGCAAAAGACATGAATAGACACTTTTCCAAAGACATCCAGATGGCTAACAGACACATGAAAAGATGCTCCACATCACTCATCATCAGGGAAATACAAATCAAAACCACAATGAGATACCACCTCACACCAGTCAGAATGGCTAAAATTAACAACTCAGGCAACAATAGATGTTGGTGAGGACGCAAAGAGGAACTCTTTTGCACTGCTGGTGGAATGCAAACTGGTGCGGCCACTCTGGAAAACAGTATGGAGGTTCCTCAAAAAATTTAAAACAGAACTACTCTATGACCCAGCAATTGCGCTACTAGGTATTTATCCAAGGGATACAGGTGTGCTGTTTCAAAGGGGCACATGCATCTCAATGTTTATAGCAGCACTATTGACAATAGCCAAAGTATGGGAAGAGCCCAAATATCCATCAACTGATGAATGGATAAAGAAGACTTAGTGTGTGTGTGTGTGTGTGTGTGTGTGTGTGTGTGTGTATTACTTGGCAATCAAAAAGAATGAAATCTTGCCATTTGCAACAACATGGGTGGAACTAGTGTGTGTTATGTTAAGCAAAATAAGTCAGTCTAAGATATCATATGATTTCACTCATATGTGGTATTTAAGATACAAAACAGATGAAAATAAGGGAAGGGAAACAAAAATAATATAAAATTAGTGAGACAAATCATAGGCACTCTTTAAAAAAAACTTTTTTTTTATGTTTATTTACTTTTGAGAGAGAGGGAGAGAGGGAGACACAGAATACAAAGTATGCTCCAGGCTCTGAGCTGTCAGCACAGAGCCTGACTCAGGGCTCTAACTCGCGGACTGGAGATCATGACCTGAGCCGACGTTGGATGCTTAACCAACTGAGCCACCCAGGTGTCTCCATAAGGGACTCTTAAATATAGAGAACAAACTGAGGGTTACTGGAGGGGCTATTGGGTGGGGGGATGGGCTAAATGGGCAAGGGGCATTAAGGGGGGCACTTGTTCAGATGAACACTGGGTGTTATCTGTAAGTGATAAATCCCTAAATTCTATTCCTGAAATCATTATTACACTGTATATTAACTAACTTGGATTTAAATTTTAAAAAATAACAATAATGCTAGCAATTAGAGTTTGCTGACAATCCCTTCGACTAAAGTCATTGGTCTAATTGTGCTCCAAAATAAATTACTGCTAGGGATGTTGCTGTCTTCCTTAGAAATGTTGAAAAGCTTAGACTTCAGGCTGCCTGTGTTGGTATCTTTCACCTGTCATTTACTGGCTGTGTTCCTCAGGCAAGTTTCTGGACCTCAGTTTCCTTATCTTTAAAGTGGGGATTATAATAGTTCTGACTTCATAGGGTTTTTATGAAGTAAATGAGTTTACTATATATAAAGTACTTAAAATAGTGCCTGGCCCACAGTAATTGTTTAATACTTGATTGCCATTGTGATCTTCTGTTCAATAAAATGGCCTAAAACAATGTAGTCTATTTGACCTGACCATCTTCATTCTATTTGTTAGGTTACACACTCTTACACTGTGCTGCAGCCTGGGGTCGTTTGGAAACTTTGAAAGCACTTGTGGAATTGGATGTTGATATAGAAGCTCTGAACTTTCGGGAAGAAAGAGCTCGAGATGTTGCTGCTCGGTATTCCCAGACCGAGTGTGTTGAATTCCTGGACTGGGCAGGTAAGGAAGCCTACAAGGCAGTGGTGTAACTGAACCAACATGAGTTTGTTCCTTGGTGAGTCACATAGAAACTACACCAGGAGAGTTGTTGCACAAAGGAAGCTTTATTTGCAGCAAATTAGGAGATCACAAGGAAGAACTTCCAAAGCTGCGACTCCCCAAGCAAGGGTGAGTGGGTTTCTTTAATTTAGGGTTAAGATGAATATTTAACAAGGGGATCCTTGTCATGGTTTGTAGAGGTGCACATAAGATCCCACATGCACCTTAAGGAAACAGGCCTATACATACGTTGTATGTTATGCAAATGAGGCTCGTGCTCCTCCTTGGGTGGAGATTTTAGTATTATAATAAGGTAAAGGTAGTTGTCAGTCATTTTGGAGGTCACTCTACAGTCCATCTGCACAGGCATGAGTCAGGGGTTATGCTGAAACTAGTCTGCGTGGTCTGGGCTGGCTGGTGGTCTTTCAGGGCAGTTCCTATACTTGAGGGATGGTTTCGGTTTCCATTTGCCTGAGTTAAGAGATAAGCCAGAAAGGAGCTTAAGGAAAAATGTGCAACAGGGATTGGTGAGTACAAGCAAGTGGGCAATGAAGGTCAGGTCTTGGAATCTAGCTAATGACAGTAGCAAACAGACTGAGTGATGGATTTTTTTTTTCCTATGAGTGATAGGTTATACCATCAACAAAGTGAGAGATGATTAGCATTTTCACCTTTTGCCACCATGTTTTATTTGTAGATATAATCACAAGTCACTGGTGGTGATGTGTGAAATCTTCCTTTTTTTTTTTTTTTTTTTTATTTTGCTATTGACCTCCAACATTGTACTTAATAGAAACTGTACATATTGAAAGCTAGTTGATTGACTAACTTCTAACAATTTCAACAATAATTTCCTATAAGAATATATATATAATATATATTATATATATTACATATATATAATATATATATGTATATATGGTTTATGTTGAGGGCCATTTCCTGAGAGACTTAGGTTGAATGGTCCATTCCTCAACTTTTTTTTTAAATGGCATATTTGAGTCATATGTTTGCTTTCCCAGGTAGAAAGTTATAATAACTTAAAATGATTTTCCAGGCAAAATTAATCTATAGTGTTAGAAGTCAGAGTAGCAGTTACCTGTCTAGCATGAGGGAACTTCTAGGATGTAGTAATTTTTTTCTTAATCTGGTTGCTAGTTACATGGTGTGTTCGTTTGTGAAAATTCATTGAGTTTTACATTTATAATTTTTGCACTTTTCTGCATGAATGTTAATGCTTCAGTCAAAGGTCAGAAAGCTATATGCTCTTTTGAATTTTAGCGATATTTTGCTTAATTCATTTTCGCAACCCTATAGAACGTAGCTTAGAGATTTCAGGGAGATAATACCTGTGTAACTATGTATGTGTATACACACTGGTTAAAAAAACCCAGTACTTGTGAAGTTCATGGCATTCATTTTGCATAGTTATCTGCAATTTTACTTTCAGCGAGGATTTATTAAATGCCCACTATGAGCGTAGCATTGTCATAGGTACAATGGGTTGTTCCTTCCCTCTGGACATTTGTTAGGTGGAGGATGATAAGCTATAGACATAAGTAACAACATAAGAAAGACTATGAGTAAGGGTTAAAATCAGTAGAGCAGGTGGTACATGCTATGGGGTTGTCAGAGAACGTGAAGTCTGAACATGTTGGAATTGAGCTGGGCCTTGGAGAATGAGTGGGATTTTAATCCAATAGAAGGAGACAGGGTGTGAGCAAAATCTGTGGGCTGGGAATGAAAGTGGCATTTTGGAGGACAGTGATGAGATTGCCTTACTGGAATAGAAAATCATAATTTGGGGGGTGCCTGGGTGGCGCAGTCGGTTAAGCGTCCGACTTCAGCCGGGTCACGATCTCGTGGTCTGTGAGTTCGAGCCCTGCGTCAGGCTCTGGGCTGATGGCTCAGAGCCTGGAGCCTGTTTTCGATTCTGTGTCTCCCTCTCTCTCTGCCCCTCCCCTGTTCATGCTCTGTCTCTCTCTGTCCCAAATAAATAAATAAATAAATAAACGTTGAAAAAAAAATTAAAAAAAAAAAAAAGAAAAGAAAATCATAATTGGCAAGGGTGGGTTACTGCACAGATGGAATTGTAAAAGAGTAAGTACATGCACTTTTGAATCAAATTGCTTGAGTTTAAATACTGGTGTTTCCACTTAAAACCTATGTGACCTCAGACAAGATCCTTAAATTCTTTATACCTTAGTTTTATTTTCCAGTAAAGGGAGCCAATAATAGTTCCTACCTCTTGGGGTTAGTTGTGAGGAATGAAATGAGATGATATAAAGCACTTACCACAAGGCCTGGTGTGTGATCAGCACTTGAAAAATGCTGGTGCTATTGGAGCACCTGGGTGGCTCAGTTGGTTGAACGTCTGACATTGGCTCAGGTCATGATCTTACTGCTTGTGGGTTCGAGCCCACGCGTCAGGCTCTGTGCTGACAGCTCAGAACCTGGAGCCTGCTTTGTATTCTGTGTCTATCCCTGGCCCTGCCCTATTTGTGCTCTGTCTCCCTCTCTCTCAAAAAATAAAAACATTAAAAAAAATGTTGCTGCTATTATTATAGCCAGATTATACCCTTAAATGTCAGGCTAAGGTGTTTTCATTTCATTTCTGTAACTACTGGGAGCCATTGAAAGTTTGTATGTAGAAAAGGAAGAAGATTAAAGTGATATTTAGGAAGATTCATCTGGTAGCAATAAGGAAATTACTTATCAGTAAAATGAGAGGGGGAGCTGGGAGAATAGAAATAAGGAATTGAGGCAAGGTAGCACTTTTGGGAAGAAAAAGATGTTATACTTTGTGCATTACTTTATAGATAATTGCCCACTTGTACTAATGTTTTCTAGGGACAATGTTTTTATGAATACCTTCAATTTCATGGTTAGATCTACAAGTAAAAAGAAAACAAATAGCAAAGAATTGATCCCCCATGAATAGCTACTGTAGGTGAAATTCATATTGTATAATTTAAAATCCATTTTTGAAAAATGACCCATGATACTTAAAAAAACACAAACCAGGGACAAATTTTACTGTAACTTTTCTGAAAAGAAACAGTTTGGGGCTTTTGGGTGTGAGCTTCCATTGGTTTTCTTCTTCCTAATACCCATCTGTTTAGTTTGGGTCCTTACATTCTTGGGGGAATTATACCTAATATTTCCTAATAATTAAGATAAAAGAAGACTATAATACTATAAACTAACATTCTGTTTTCTGATCAGTGATGGAATTGTAAGGACTGGAGCTTCATGGTAATGTATGGGATGTCTGAAACACCAACTACTCAGAGAAACATTTAACATTTGTTTGCTTCAGACTTAATGAGAATTTAAACAACTCCTGTTTCTTGTTCTAGTGACTAGAGTAGGGGTCACCTGGAGAGGCTTAAGGGGTAGAGGACTCCCTATGCTGTCAGATGGACTGGGGAGGACTCCCTGCCCCCCGCCCCCTGCACCGGGACTCTGAGGCCTCTGTCTAGCCTGTCCAGGGATGTCATTGAAGGCTCTTGACGTCCTCCCAAGAAAGAATTCAAGGACAGACCAGACAACAATCAAGAGAAGCAAGTGGGAAAGTTTATTAAAGTGAGGGTACGCTCTCGAGTTGTGAGAGGGGGTGAGCTCAAGGGAGAGCTTTGTGCTCTGGTTTTGGGTCACTGTCTTTTACTGACAATTGTTAACTAGGGGATGGAATATTCAGCACTTGGGGAGGGAATTTCTTGGGAGCAGGGTTTGGCACATTTATTCCTTTACCTGGTTAGGGTTTCCAGCCTTCTTTGCCTTGGGCCTGTGTGGTTTGATCCAGTGTCTTGTAGCTTTGTTTTAGAGTGCCCTCAGGGCAGGTCTGTAACTTCCTCCTCACCCCATAGTTGGCCACAACTCCCCTTTGCTGGCCTCCAGGCATCCTGTTAAAGCCCAGTTTTGTACTCTAATACGTACCCTAAAAAGAATTCCCTTTATGCTGTTGAAAATTCCACTGTTAGAAATTTCTTTGGAAAGTTTTCGAGGTTTGGAGACTTTGCAAGTGTTCAAGAGTCCCCATTAGAAGAAATGTGTATACATGTTCTCTTAGAGGGAATTGGTTGACAGGTCAGAAGTCTGAAGGGATGGAAGAATCATTTTTGGAGATGTAGGAGTAGGGTTGTGGTACAGGAGAGAGGAAGGAAGGACAGTCTAGAAACTAGAATCATAAGTAAACGTTTAATAATCCACAATAACTCAAGGCAGGCACCATCCTATGCCTTGTAAAGACTATAGAGTTATATGTTACTATCTCAAGAATTGTTTTCTAAAAGTTTTTTTCCTCCCTTATATTGATGGGAGGTATGTTATGGAGCTGGCATATTTTTCTGGGGTTTTCAACAGGTTTTAAATCAAATCTTCTGTCCTAGTCTCAGACAAATCTTCCAATTTGTAACCATACTTATAAAAATGAGGTGGCTGATCAATTAAAGTCTGGAATACTTTTTAAAAATTGAGCAATCTTAATCAACCAAAGACTAAAAATTTTTAAATGTTGATACTTACTTCATCATTTGTCATAACGAAAATGGAGAAATTTATACTTTAAAAAATTAATCCATTTCTTTTTAAAATTTTTAAAATTTTTTCTCAAGTTAGTTAACCTACAGTGTGGTCTTGGCTTCAGGAGTAGAACTCAGTGATTCATCACTTACTTATAACACCCAGTGCTCATTCTAACAAGTGCCATCCTTAATGTCCATCACCCATTTTCCCCACCCCCCGCCATCAACCCTCAGTTTGTTCTCTGTATTTAAGAGTCTCTTATGGTTTGCCTCCCTCTCTGAAAATTAATCTGTTTCTTAATATTTCCATACTATTTTGGCAATATGAGATGGGAAATTAAAAGTTTCCATATGGCCCAAAGATCTGCTCAGAAAAGTAAGAAAAAGCACAAATATTATTTAAATCAGAGATTTATTGAACACTAAAGCAAGATTCTGTTCTACATATTGGTTAATGATTAGCAATCCAACACACTAAAAAGAAAAAAATACTTAAACACGAAGAAGTGATAGTACATAATCTTTTTCTCAGCACTATAGTAAGTGTGGGTGCCTTTTCAGCTGAATAGAAGTACTTTTTCAACCCATACTTGTTTGGAAAGTCTTGGTAAAGTAAGTAACAAAAAATTACAAAGGCTCTCAAAGAACATTTTTATCCTTGAATGAGTTGTCTCTAACCTCCATATTGGACTGAGATCTGTTTGCATATGGATAGGTCTAGTTTCCTCTGGCTCCTTCTCCTCCCTCATTCTTCTTCCTCTTTGGTTTTCGGTGTTTGACTTTCTTAGCTGGAGGATGACAGGACACCTGATTCAGGTACTTGGACATCATTGATGTTGTGGCCACCAGCCGGCAGAGTATTTGATCAATGTCATATAGGGACTGATTTTCTGGATCATTACCAAATGTATCTGAGGAGGCTGGTTTTTTTAGCTAAAGGGAGAAAGACAGATGATATTATAGATTTTTTTCTTACTGTAGTTCAAATTACATTTGCTTTCTGGATATATACACTTAAAACTTTTTTTTAACATTTATTTATTATTGAGAGACAGAGAGACAAAGAGTGTGAGCAGGGGAGGGGTAGAGAGAGGGGAGACACAGAATCTGAAGTAGGCTTCAGGCTCTGAGCTGTCAGCACAGAGCCCGACGCGTGGCTGAAACTCACGAACTGTGAGATCATGACCTGAGCCGAAATCCATCGCCTAACCAACTGAGCCACCCAGGCGCCCCTGGATATATATAAATTCCAAACACGATACATTACTTATCTACACAATAGAAAGGTTACTATAGAAAAAAGGAATAAGTGTAGAAGAGATGGTCTTTTCTGTTCGTCCCCATGTAAGATTGTGGTGATCATTATCACAATCAGCAAGCATTTAATATAAGCTTGTTGCGGTTAGAGCAAATACTATTATTTGAATATTAGCAAAATATTTTCCTTTACTGAACAGTAATGTATAATGCAATCAAATCATAGCAATTTTATAAATATCTAATAGTTGTGAAGGTCAGTCAGCTTTTAAAATTGCCTCAAAATATGGTGCATTGCAGGGGGGGGGGGGGTGGTGTGCCAAGTGGGAAATTGGTTTAAGAGTGCCATTTCCCAGAAAGTTATCCTAACATTAGAAATAATTTTACGGTCTATTTAAAAAAGAAAAAAAAAATACATGTGCACTTTTACATACTTAGCTTTCTTAGATATATCTGGAAGGGACTTAACAGATCTCTTGTCCAGATGCTTCATTTTATGGTTGAGGCAGCTGAGAAAGATCAAATGACTTACCTATGGGCCCAGTTTCATTTCCTATCCATTCTACTCATTTCATTTCCTATCCATTCTAGCTCACTACTTTCTTGATGTATTTTGTAACTTGAGAGGGGTTGAGCTACATTGTTTTAAGGACTTCCTAATTCAATACACTTTTGTTGAGCCCGTAGTACATGCAAGACAACAAATTGTACTACATGTTGAGGGATGAGTGGTGGGGGCAGGGAGATGTTACAAAGAGGTATAAGACATGGTACTTTCCCTCAAAGAAGCTGATAATCTTTTGTTTTAAAGGCTTTGATATTTTATAACTATTACTATTTTCATCACTAATTCACCTGTTTTTGGCGTTTTTTTCCATTTCATCCACAGGTAATGCACAGATAAAACAGACAGGATTAAAAACAGAGCTTGTACTAAAATATAAACGAGGTGTAAAGAACTCTCCAGTATATCCACATTAGCAAAATTGCAGCATAGTTTGTCCAGAGGGTAAGGTAGACAGTGAGATGGAGAAGGCTTAACTTTCAGACAATGCATTTCTTCTGGAAAAATCTCCCATCCAACCTTTGTCCAGATAGTTCTATCACAAATGCAGAAGCTCTCCCTAAGGAAGCAGATCAACAACAGAGAAAAAGACAGGGATAGTCCTTGAATGGACATCTTTCTCAATTGGGGGGAAAAAAAATCTATAGCCAAAAATTGGTCACAGAGTAGAACTGCTCTGAGTAGAGGTTAATATGCTCTACTCAAAGCATTTAAGATCCTAGTGAGCACAGCATACACTGATGATCATTGTAACATCATCAGTTATAGTGATTCAGGGTTAAATTCAGTGATGTCACAAAGAACCACACTGGAACTAAAAGGTGTCACCTAACCAATCACTGGGTTTCTTTTCTTTTCTTTTCTTTTCTTTTCTTTTCTTTTCTTTTCTTTTCTTTTCTTTTTTCTTTCTTTTCTTTTCTTTTCTTTTTTTTAAGACTCTATTTTTAAGTAATCTCTACACCCAGTGTGGGACTCAAACTCACAGCCCTGAAATCAAGAGTTGTGTGCTCTGCTGACTGAGCCAGCCAGGTGCCCCTACTGGGTTTCTTAGGGATATTTTTTCTTGTTTTTGCCAGAATGTGTTGAACCTCTTCACTTTTCTGAAAAATGAAGACTTTACTAATATTTTACTTGCTAATAAATTCTGTAATTGTATTAATAGATTTTCTTGGAAATAATTTACTTGTATCTCCTCCAAGCCTTCTTTTAGAGTGCCAGTTTTATATCTACTTAAAAAATTGCTATAGCCATACCATTTCACACAATTTAGCATCTGCTTCTATTTTTTCACTCTGGAATGCCCTTCCCTTCAAATAGCTAAGCAAATATTGAGTCCCTCCCCCTTTTATTTACTTTTTTAAAATATTTTTTAACGTTTATTTATTTTTGAGACAGAGAGAGACAGAGCATGAATGGGGGAGGGTCAGAGAGAGAGGGAGACACAGAATCTTAAACAGGCTCCAGGCTCTGAGCTGTCAGCATGGAGCCCAATGCGGGGCTCGAACTCATGGACCGTGAGATCATGACCTGAGCGGAAGTCGGACGCTTAACTGACCAAGCCACCCAGGCGCCCCAAGTCCCTCCCCCTTTTAAACCATGTTCCTTTGGTGGGAATGTGGTACTGTTAGATAGTGGGTGGGGGGTGGGGAATTTGGCATGGTATATGATAAAAAGAGGAGGCATAAACCCTGCCTTCAAGGAGCTTACTATCTAGAGGTAGAAGCCAAAAACTAGATAGGAAAAATTACAAGACAGACTGAAATAAGAGCTAGATCAAATTTTAATCATGTAATGGTTGAGAGAGCAATGAGTTCTACCTGGCGGAATCAGAAGTTTCACAGAAGGGTATTTGAGTAAGCGTTGAAGGAGTAGAATTTTTGTAGATGGCAACAGAGAGGGCGTCTTAGGTTGAGGAAACATAACAAGGAAATTCTATGTCAACATTCCTATAACCAATATTTGTTGAGTACCTCTATGTGCTAAATGCTGTTTCAGGACCTGAGAATATATACACAGCTTGGCACAAAACAGCATTTGTGTCCATGAAGTTTACCTTCTAATATGGAGACCCATAAAATCTATCTGTTTAAATCTATGTATCTGTGGAGTGCTACTGAGAAAAGTAGACTGGTAAGGGGGTTATGAAGTTGCCAGCAAGTGAATGAATGAGTGTGTTCCTTTATAGAGGGCCATCAGGAAAGGCCTCTTGATAAGCTAATGTCTGAGCAGAGACCAGAACCATGTTGACGTTTGGGGATGTCATGCTGTAAACAATGGATAGATTCTCTGGATGAATGTTAGAGGGGATAAAGCCGGAAAGGTGGTTTGTGGCTAGATCGATGTTGGAGGGCCCTGTATTTTATTCAGCAGTCAGTAGGGAGTCATTTATAGAGTTTTGAGGAGAGGAGTGACCTAATCATAAGCTTACCGTGTTCCAGGCACTGTGCCAAGATACTTCCACATGCTCTGCTAGATTTTGTTTAGTTACGACAATCTTCCGAGGACTGTACCTAATACTTCCTTTTGTAGATAAAGCTGAGAGGGGTTAAGGTATTACTGTGGTCCTATTGTCTATGTCCCCCTCTACCTCCAGTTCATATGTTGAATACTAATGCCCAGTGTGGTAGTATTAGGAGGTAGGGCCTTTGGGAGGTGCTTAGGACATGAGGGTGGAACCTTCATGAGTAAGATTAGTGTCTTTATCAGAGTTCCCACAGAGCTCCCTAGCCCCTTCCACCATGTGAAGACATAGTGAGAAGGTGCCAGCTATGAAGGAAGAGGGCTCTCATCAGACTGCAAACCATGTTGGTTCCTTGATCTTGGATTTCTTGGTTTCCAGAACTATGAGAAAAGAATTTCTGTTGTTTATAATCTACCTAGTCTGTGATATTTTTCTATAGCAAGCTGAATGCACTACACAGGTATGGTGGCATTAAGAGGATGCTTGCAATAAATCCCTTTCTCTAGCAAGCCACCAAAATAAACATGTGCTTTCAGTAAAATCAGCATGCTTATTATAGAAATGCAGTTTCAAAACAAGCCCTTTAATCCCGCCTTCCAACTAATGCCTCTCCTAAGTTCCATCCTGTATTGGAGTTCTGGGACCACCACTGACTCCAGGTTACCAAATAGCAGAGCCAAAATCCGAACCTTAGATTCCAGTTTAGGGAATTAATTTTGCTTGCAATGCGAATGATGAGTTTGAAGTTCTGAGGTGCTGGAAGCAAGGAATACCAAGAATACCAATTAACTGGTCCCTATGCATGAATACTGTTCCAGATGTAGATCTCAATGTAACCTCTTTTGTTATGTTCACTTTATAGATAGATGAATGAGGCTTAGAAGATTGTTAGGTACTACAGATGGCACAGTTGAGCATTACAGTGAGTTTTTTCCTTAAGTTTTTTATTTCCATTCCAGTAAGTTAACATACGGTTCAATACAGTTTTAGGTGTATAATTTAGTGATTCAGCACTTCCCTACATGACCTTATTCGTCACAAGTGCGCTCCTTAATCCCCATCATCTATTTCACCCATCCCCAACCCACCACACCTCTGGTAACCATCAGTTGCTCTCTATAGTTAAGATTCTGTTTCTTTTTTATTATTATTATTTTTTTTTTATTTTTTGAAGGGGGGCGGGTTGGACAAAGGGCAGAGAGAGAGAAGGAGACACAGAATCTGAAGCAGGCTCCAGGCTCCAAGTTGTCAGCACAGAGCCTGACGCTGGACAAAAACTCATGAACCATGAGATCATGACCTGAGCCAAAGTTGGCTGCTTAACAGACTGAGCCACCCAGGCATCCCAAGATTCTGTTTCTTGGTGTGTTTCTTTCTTTTTTTCCCCTTTGATCCTTTGTTTTGTTTCTTAAATTCCACATATGAATGAAATCATACGGTATTTGTCTTTCTCTGACTGACTTATTTCACTTAGCATAATACTTTCTAGCTCCATCCATGTCCTTGCAAATGGCAAGATTTCATTCTTTTTTATGGCTGAGTAATATTCCATTATGTGTGTGTGTATATATATATATATATATATATATATATATATATATATATATATATATACCACACCATCTTTACCCATTTGTCAGTGGATGGACACTTGGCCTGTTTCCACATTGTACATAATGCTGCTATAAACCTTGGGATGCATGTATACCTTTGAATTGGTACTATTGTATTCTTTGGGTAAATACCTAATAGTGCAATTGCTAGATCTTAGGGTAGTTCTATTTTTAACTTTTTGATGAACCTGCATACTATTTTCCATAGTGGCTGCACAAGTTTGCATTCCCACCAACGATGCAAGAGAGTTCCTTTCTCCACATCCTCACCAACACCTGTTGTTTCTTGTGTTGTTGATTTTAGCCATTATGATGGGCTTATCTCATTGAGGTGATATCTCATTGTAGTTTTGATTTATGTTTCCCTGATGATGAATTATATGGAGCATCTTTTCAAGTATCTGTTGACCATCTGGATGTCTTCATTTGAAAAATGTCTATTCATGGGGCGCCTGGGTGGCGCAGTCGGTTAAGCGTCCGACTCCAGCCAGGTCACGATCTCGCGGTCTGTGAGTTCGAGCCCCGCGTCGGGCTCTGGGCTGATGGCTCAGAGCCTGGAGCCTGTTTCCGATTCTGTGTCTCCCTCTCTCTCTGCCCCTCCCCCGTTCATGCTCTGTCTCTCTCTGTCCCAAAAATAAATAAACGTTGAAAAAAAATTTAAAAAAAATGTACTAAAAGTGTTCTTTAAAAAAAAAAAAAGAAAAAAAAAGAAAAATGTCTATTCATGTATTCTGCCCATTTTTTAATTGGATTATTTGTTTTTTGAGTGTTAAGTTCTTTGTATTTTAGATACTAACACTTCATCAGATATTTGCAAATATTGCCCCCATTCCTCAGGTTGCCGTTTAGTTTTGTTGATTGTTTCCTTCCCTGTGCAGAAGCCTTTTGTTTTGATGAAGTCCCAATAGTTTGTTTGTTTATTTATTTATTTATTTAGTCCAATGGTTTATTTTTGCTTTTTTTCCCCTTGCCCCCAGAGACATATCTAGAGAGAAGTTACTGTGGCTGGTGTCAAAGATGTTATGGCTTGTGTGCTCTAGGATTTTAATGGTTTTAAGTTTCTAATTTAGGTCTTTCATCCATTTTGAATTTATTTTTGTGTACAGTGTAACAAAGTGGTCCAGTTTCATTCTTTCACATGTTGCTGTCCCGCTTTCCCAACACTATTTGTTGAAGAGACTGTCTTTTTCCCACTGGATATTCTTTCCTGCTTTGTCAAAGATTAATTGACCATATAGCTGTAGGTTCATTTCTGGGTTTTCTGTTCTGTTTGATTGATCAATGTGTCTATTTTTGTGCCAGTACCATACTGTTTTGAATCACTACAGTTTTATAATATAACTTGAAGTCCAGAATTGTGATGCTCCAGCTTTGCTTTTCTTTTTCAAGGTTGCTTTGGGTATTTGGAGTATTTTGTGGTTCATACAAAATTTTAGGATTGTTTGTTCTGGCTCTGTGAAAATGCTGGTGGTATTTTGATAGGGATTGAATTAAATGTGTAGATGGATTCGGGTTATACAGACATTTTGACAATATTTGTTCTTCCAGTCCACGAGCATGGAATGTCTTTTCATTTCTTTGAGTCCTCCTTAATTTCTTATATCAGTGATTTGTAGTTTTCAGAGTACAGGTCTTTCACCTCTTTGATTAGGTTTTTTCATAGGTATATTATGGGTTTTGGTGTAGTTGTAAATGGGATTGATTCCTTAATTTGTCTTACTGCTGCTTCATTATTGGTGTATAGAAATGCAACAGATTTCTGTATGTTGATTTTGTGTCCTGCAACTTTACTAAATTTGTGTATCAGTTCTAGCTATTTTTTCAGTTTTCTTTATACAGTATCAAGTCATCTGCAAATAGTGAAATTTTGACTTCTTCCCTGCCAATTTGGATGCCTTTTATTTGTATTTGACTGTTTGGATAAGACTTCCAGTACTATGTTAAATAATGGTGGTGAGAGTGGACATCCCTGTCTTGTTCCTGACTGTAGAGGAAAAGCTCTCAGTTTTCCCCCACTGAGGATGATATTAGCTGTGTTTTTCATTTATGGCCTTTATTATGTTGAGGTATGTTCCCTCTAACTCTTATTTTGTTGAGGGTTTTTATCATGAATGGATGTTGTACTTTCTCAAATGCTTTTCTGCATCTATTGTAACAGTCATATGGTTCTTTTTTTTTTTATTATTAATGTGGTGTATCACCATGATTGATTTACAAATATTGAACCACTCTTGCAGCCCAGAAATAAATCCCACTTGATCGTCATGAATGATTCTTTTAAATATTTTTTTTTCAACATTTATTTATTTTTGGGACAGAGAAAGACAGAGCATGAACGGGGGAGGGGCAGAGAGAGAGGGAGACACAGAATCAGAAACAGGCTCCAGGCTCTGAGCCATCAGCCCAGAGCCCGACGCGGGGCTCGAACTCACGGACCTCACGGACCGCGAGATCGTGACCTGGCCGAAGTCGGACGCTCAACCGACTGCGCCACCCAGGCGCCCCGATGAATGATTCTTTTAATGTACTGTTGGATTCCATTTGCTAGTTCTATTGAGGGTAATGCTGCCCTCATAGAATGAATCTGGAAGTTTTCCTTCCATCTCTATTTTTTGTAACAGTTTGAGAAGAATAGGTATTAACTCTTCTTGAGATGTTTGGTAGAATTCTCCTGTGAAGCCATCTGGCCTTGGACTTTTGTTTGTTGGGAGACTTTTTATTATGGGTTCAGTTTCTTTGCTGGTTATCAGTCTGTTAAACGTTTTTTATTTTTTGTTACAGTTTTAGAGTCTGTATGTTTCTAGGAATTTACCAATTCCTTTCAGGTTGTCCAGTTTGTTGGCATATAGATTTTCATAATATTCTCCTATAATTGTTTGTATTTTTGTGGTGTTGGTTGTTATTTTTCCTCTCTTGTTTGTGATTTTATTTATTTGGGTCCTTTCTCTTTTCAGTTTGATAGGTCTGGCTAGAGCTTTATCAATTGTATTAAGTTTGTCAAAGAATCAGCTCCTGATTTCATTGATTTGTTCTACTGGCAGGGCTTGAACTCATGAGCTCATGATCTGAGCGGAAACCAAGAATCTGACGCTTAACTGACTGAGCCATCCAGGTGCCCCTCTGACTGATTCTTTTTTAACTCTTATCTCTGTGGTAATTGTCTCCCTGAAGTCATCCATTCTTTTCTCAACCCCTATGAATATGCTTATAACTGTTGCTTTAAATTCCTGATCAGGCATGTTACTTATATCTGTTTTGATTAGATCTCTGACCATGATCTTATCTTGTTCTTTCATTTGGGATGAATTCCTTTGTCTTGGCATTCCTTTGACTTGTCTAAGTCTCTGCCGCTGCCTTCCTCGTCATCGCTGCCTTCGTCGCCATCGTCATCGTCGTCTTCTTCTTCAATATGGCCTCCTCTCACCCTTTAGTTGTGGAATTGTTCTGTTAGTCTTCAGGTTCATTTCTGGGGTATTTAGGATGATTTGACAGTTGTCTATTTGGGTTTGTGGGATGAGGCAAGTGTAGGGTCCTCCTACTGTGTTGCCATTTTCTTCTGTATAGTGATTTTTTTTAAGTCTCTCAAAAACTCCTATGTGGAGTTTCATGAAATTGTACGCTGATCATGGTAGACTGGATAATGGCCCCTGAAGATCTGGTCCTAATCACTGCAAGCTGTGAATGTTATAGGGCAAAATGGACTTTGCAGATATGATTAAGGATTTTGAGAGTGAGACATTATCCTGGATTCTCCTGATGGACCCTAAATATAATCACAAGTGTCCTTGTAAGAGGAAAGTAGATGTTTGACATGAAGAGGAAGAGGTGAAGTGATGCTAGAAGCAGAGATTGGTGTGATGCACTTTGAAGGTATTGGGAGAAGCCACAATCTGAGGAAACAAAATTGCTAGAAGGTGAAAAAGGCAAGGAATAGGTTTTCTCCTCAGGCCTCCAGAAGGAATCAGCCCTACCCATGCCTGACTTTAGTCCAGTGAAACCAATCTCAGACTTCTGGCATCTAGAATTATAATAGAATAAATTAACGTTTTAAGCCATCAAGTCTGTGATAATTTGTTAGAGCAGCCATAGGGAACCAATGCAGATTTTGGTGTCTGGAAGTGAGGTGTAGCTGTAACAAATACCTAAAAATGTAGAAGTGGCTTTGGAATTGGGTAATGAGTAGATGGAAGATTTTTGAGGTGCAGAATAGGAAAAGCCTAGGTTGCTTTGAGCAGATTATTGGTAGAAACATGTTAGAGATGCTGCTGGAGAGGGCTCAGAAGGAAATGAGCATGTTATTGGAAACTGGAGGAAGGGTGGTTATGGCAGAAAGCTTGGCTGAATTGTGTCCTGTCCATATATGGAAAGCAACACTTGTAAGTGGGGAACTTGGACATGTAGCTGAAGAGATTTCCAAGCAAAGCATTGAAGGCATGGCCTGGTTTCTTCTTGTTGTTTATAATAAAATGTGAGAGGGGAATGATAAATTGAGGGAAAAAAACTCTTATGTTAAAAGGGAAACAGGACTTGATGATTTGGGAAATTCTCAGCCTATCTAGGTAGCAACAGTGCTAAAATTAGAAGATTCACTGTTAGGAAAGTGTGCTTTGTAGAAAAGGCATGGGTGTGGTTGGACAGTGTTTTGTGGGTGCTGAGAAGATTGGGTGTGTGACTCATGGCTCCCCTCAGCCATCTTAGCAGAAGTCAGAAATAGAAATGAAATTATCCAAGAAAGACCTGTGGAGGAGCCTCTTGTTTAATGAAACGAGTCTCTGTGACCTGCAAGGAGACTCACAGCATTTTTGAGAATGTTGTACTGGTAGGAAACATTGTCAGTTTGAACAAAGGGAAGTAGAGAAAACAAAACAGAAAAAGGCTGCTGGACTCCCCAAACCCTACAGACAGTAAATGGACTGATGAGACTATTCACCTGTAAACACATGCTACCGTTCCTCAAAAAGGATGACTCAGGCTGGAGCCACAGTCCAAGAGGATGGAGCCTTGTGCCACAGAGGATTCTTGCTAGGTTTTGACACCTAACAGGATTTGCATTGTGGGATTCTAAAGTTGCTTGGGACTGGTGGCTCCTGTTTTCCTTTCACTCTCTCCCTTTATGAATGCCAATGTCTACAATTGTTACCATTATATTTTGGAAGTAGAGAACTTGTTTTCTAGTTTCACAAGTCTATACAGATGGAGAGGAATCTTACCCCAGGATTATGCATCATACCAAAGTTTCACCCATAGCTTGTTTAGATTATTTAGATGATGAGATATGAGACTTTTGAGCTGATGATATTTTAGATGAGCATTGGACATGGGTTAATTTTGTAATGGGTTGAGACTTTTGAATGTTGGGATGGAGTAAATGTGTTTTGCTTGTGGGATAGGTGTGAACTTTAGGGCAGGCTGTGATGAGCTAAAAAATGGCTACCGAAGATATATATATGTCATTATCCCTGGATCCTGTGAATGTTTCTTCATATGGCAAAAGGGATTTTGTAGATCCTCAGTTAAGGATCTTGAGATGGAGAGATTATTCTAGATTATCCAGGTGAGACCTATGGTCCTTTGAAGATGGAGGAAGGAACCCCCCCCCCCCCCACCAGTCAAGGACACAGGCCACCACTAGCAGTTGAAAAGGGCAAGAAAATGGGTTTTCCCCTTAAGGCCCTCTGAAGTATTCAGCCTTGCCAACAGCTTGACTTTAGTCCACTGATACCAATTTCAGTCTTCTGGCCTCTAGAACTGTGGGAGAATAAATTTGTATTGTTGTAAGCCACCAAAAATTTGTGGCAATTTGGTATAGCAGCCACAGGGAGCACATACATCAACCTCCAAATTAATTTGGAGTTTAGCTACAATTTGAAATATTCAGTTGTTCCATCTAGGAATATGGTAAGCCTTTTCATTTATTTGAATCTTTTATTTCTCTCAAAGTGTAATTGTATTCGAACAAGTCTTGCAGATTTTGTGATGACATTACTATGGGTGCTATAGTGAATGGAATTATTTTAAACACTTTTTTTTTTTTAAAGAGAAAAGCTATTTTGGAATTTATTTTGAAGGATCATGAAGGGTAAAGCAAGTGACAGTTTGTCTATTGGAAATGAGTTTTTGTTCCTTTCTCCAGAGTAGATTATTTTTATGTTTATTTTTATTTATTTTTATTTTTTAGAGTGAGAGAGTGAGTGTGAGCAAGGGAAAGGGGGAAAGAGGGAAAGAGAGAGAATCTTAAGCAGGCTCCACACTTAGTGTGGAGCATGACAGGGGGCTTGATCCCATGACCCTGGGATCATGACCTGAGCCAAAATCAAGAGTTGGGCGCTCAACCAACTGAGCCACCCAGGTGTCCTTCCAGAGTAGATATTTTAATGGAATATGATCTCGTTGGGATTAAGTATCACATGTTTATTTGTCTTCAAAATTTTAGGAATTATTGTAGGAACACAGTTAGTGTCCCAAAGCACTGTGCTAGTTGAGTATTATCTATCTTGAAATTCAGTGAAAGCAACCTCAACAAATCTCCTACATACAGTCTTTATAAACTCTGGATGTATAATAGTACAGTGGAAATAGTTGAGCATATTTTTTAGTCTTTGTCTTATTGTGCTATTTATTGTCCTGTTCCTTCAGATGCAAGGCTGACTCTGAAAAAATATATTGCAAAGGTCTCTGCAGCTGTTACAGACACAGAAAAGGGACCAGGGAAGCTCTTTAAGGAAGACAAGGTACTGCATTGTGACTACTGTTTGTTCAGAGGTCTTTTGAGAATTTTGCCTTTTATCTTTAATTTCTTATACTAATGCTCTAGAGGTAGGTCGTGGTCCTTGCTGGTGTCTTCTCCCTCCCTTGCTTCCTCCTTCCCTCTTATCTACCCTTACTCCTTCCTTCCTTCCTTCCCTCCTTCCTTAGTAAACTAGTGAAAAGAGAATGATAAAAATTAAATGAAATGATATTAAAGAGTGACATAGAGATACATGTACTAAGTATTACATCCAACAACATAAATACATTTTGAAATGTATTGTTGAAGTGAAGAAAAAATCACCAAAGACTAGAAATTTGAGCTTTATAGCTCAAAACCAAGCAAAATGAAACTATATTGTTTAGGGATATCTACATATGGGGTAAAACTATTAAAAAAGAAAAGCAAAGTTATAAACACAGATTGTGGTGATCTGTTGGAGGAGGGCAGGGGGATAAATTAGGGGAGAAGCACAGAAATAGTGTTAATAGTACCGGCCATGTTCTGGTTATTCTGTTGATTAGTGAGTTCTACTGATACTCATGTCATTAAGTTTTGCTTTAAAACTTACATATACATCATATTTTAGTATCTATGTATATATACATTACATATTTCTTAATGTTTCATATTATACATGATGGTAAACAAAGGCACAAATATAAAGACAGCTAATTCTAAAGCCAGCTTGCCACATTTACCATATACTAAGCATTACATGTGGACTAATTTATTGCTTTGGATGTACACTAAAATAAAAAGATATGCTCCAGGTACTAGAAATGTGGTTTAGTTTTAAATGATCTCTTGCATTTCTGTGCAAGATGTTCTGTGAATTCCCTGTGACTTCTAATTCTGATGAAAAAGAATTAGCTATTGCTAAAAGTGTAAGACAGCTCCAAGTCTGAGAATATAAGTGACACATTTCACTTGTGGTTTGTAAAACAGTTTACAAAATCTCTTATGAAACCAACAAAATATAGGCCAAGTTCTATTAGAGTAGCTATTGCAGCTATTAAATCTGAGAAAGAAAAATTTCCTGGCACAGACAGTACTCTGTTCAACTAGGTACTATAAAAGTTCTTTTAATTTCAATTTTTAAATATTTGGTTATTTGAGCTAGAAAATATTATATACAAATAGTAATAATTAGAATAAAATTGAAATGCCTAAAGCAAACTTACTAGCTTCCTTTCTTCCATTTCCAGTCTTACTGTCCTGGGGTTCTGATAACAATCTTGTGTTAGTTTCACCATACAAATTTCACCATTTCAGTTATATAAACACATGTATTCACACATACAGTTTTATAAGATTTTGTTTTTTTATAAAACTATATATTTATAAAATATATAAATATAAATACAAATTTATATTTATATTTTTATAAAACTATATATTTATCCTTAATTTGCTTTTTTTTTCTTTTAATAATATATTATGGCCATCCTTCCAAATCCACTTGATTTCTGCATACACTACTGCCTATTTAATAATAGGGACAGGACATGCAAAAAATGCATTCTTTTCTCTTTCTTATTATGAACCACAGAACAATAAACATCTTAAATCAGACACCCTCAGTTTGCTGTGTGTGTGCCAAGATAGCTTTGATGCAAATTGAGAAGTTTTCAGTGAGGTGGAGCTCTTCTTGCGTTTCTGGCACTTCCTCTCTTCTGAACCCTCTGAGAGGGAATAAACTTCCTGTTGAGTTGCATCCAGTTCATACCATCCACCTATTCTCCAACCTTTGCAAACACTTCCCTTTGTCACAGGGCTCAATGAAAATAAAGAATTAGGGAGAGGATGTACACTGGCCCAGGGCTTCAGGACTGTAAATTATGAGTTTTATTTTACACAACATTCCACTAATGTTAGAGCTGCACTGTCCAATATAGCAGCCACTAGTCACATGTAGTTATTTTAAGTTAGAATTGATTAAAAATTAAATAAATTGAGTTCCTCAGTCACACTTGTCCCTTTTCTAGCACTCAGTGGATAAATGTCAAATGGTGACTACATTGGACGATGCAGATAGAGCATTTCCACCATCACAGAAAGTTCTCTTGCACAGTGCTAGTTCAGAGATACTATAGAGTTTTATTTTTTAATAAACAAGTAGAAAGTAAGTTCTGTTTCTATCTCTAGAATACCATCCTCAGTGCATGCCGTATAAAAAATGAATGGTTGGAAACCCATTTGGAAGCTTCTCTCAGCGAGCTTTTGGAGCAGAAACAACAATTGGAAGATATTGTGACTCCTATCTTCACAAAAATGGCAACACCACGTAAGTTTTGGATAAAAATGGTTTGAATGTCAGAAAAGATGAATATTCAATGTTCAGTGTTATTTCTGAGGTTAACAACTTCTGATTTTGACAATCTTCATTAACCTTTTACAAGCTCATGATACAAGTATGATATAACTCCCTAGATTTATTATTAGCTTCAATATTAGTAACAATTATTATTTCTGTAGAGAATGTCTCATATTGATATTGTTGCCATTATTAATTAATTTTATATAATTTACTATGCCTTTGATTTTCAACTAGGAAACCCAGTCCTCCTAGGAGATAGAATGGCAGAATTTGAAAAAGCGCTTTCAGTATTATAACTGTGCTTTGAAAATCCTGTTGGGGGAACAGTCTCCTGTCAATGGGGAAGCTGCACTTGGTGACAGGCATCCCTAAGAATTTTTAAAATATCAGTTTTATTGAGATTTAATTCTTTTTAAAAAAAAATTTTTTTTTAATGTTTATTTATTTTTGAGACAGAGAGAGACAGAGCATGAACGGGGGAGGGTCAGAGAGAGAGGGAGACACAGAATCTGAAACAGGCTCCAGGCTCTGAGCAGTCAGCACAGAGCCTGACGCGGGGCTCAAACTCACATACCGCGAGATTGTGACCTGAGCCGAAGTCGGACGCTTAACCGACTGAGCCACCCAGGCGCCCCGAGATTTAATTCTTATACTATAAAATTCACCAATTAAAAATGCACAATCCACTGGTTTTCAATATATTCACAGAGTTATATAATCATCACCACCATCCAATTTTAGAACATAAACACCCCAAAAGGAAACACCATACCCATTCGCAGTAACCCCTCCCCCCGCCCTCCTTCCCATAAGGTTCCTACAACCATTTATCTTTTGTATTTCTATAGAATTGCCCATTCTGGACAAGATTTGCCCATTGTGGACATTTCATGAATAGAATCATACAATTTGTGCCATTTTGTGTCTGGCTTCTTTCATTTAGCATGCTGTATTCAAGGTCCATATATGTTGTAACATCCGTATTCCTTTTTGTTCTGAATAATATTCTTATATGGATTCAAACTTACCCAAACTTACCTATATATTCATTAGTTGATTCATATTTAACTTTCCATGCTTTTGAGTATTGTAAATAATGCTGCTGTGAACTTTTGTGTACAAATTTGTATGACTGCATGTTTTCATTTCTCTTGGGAGAATTGCTGGGCCATATGGTAACTCTGCCTCTTCATTTGAGGAACTGCTGAATGTTTCCAATAAGCAGAGTATATGAAGATTCCAATTTATCCACGACATTATCAACATCTATCATTGTCCTTTAAAAAAAATTTTTTTTTTAATCTTTATTATTTATTTTTGAGAGAGAGAAAGAGAGAGACAGAAAGAGAGGGAATGAGCAGGGGAGGGGGCAGAGAGAGAGGGAGACATAGAGTCCAAAGCAGGCTCCAGGCTCTGAGCTGGTAGCACAGAGCCCCATGCGGGGCTCGAACCCACAAACTGAGATCATGACCTGAGCCGAAGTCGGACACTTAACCGACTGAGCCACCCAGGCACCCCCTATCATTGTCTTTTAAAAAACTTTTAGCCATCCTAGTGGGTGTGAAGTGATACCTTAATATAGTTCAGATTTGCATTTCCTTAATTATTAATCATGTTAAACATCTTTTCATGTGCTGACTGGCTATTTGTATATTTTCTTTGGAGATGTGTCTTTTGGACTCCTTTGCCCACTTTTAAATTGGGTTGTCTTTTTCTTGTTGACTTGTAAGAGTTCTTTATGTATTTTGAATTCAATTCCCTTATCTGATATGTGATTTGCAAATATTTTCTCCCATTCTGTAGATTATCTTTTCATTTTCTTGATTGTGTCCTTTGAAGCAAAAAAGCCTTTAAGTGTGAAGTCCAGTTGACCTTATTTTTCCTTTTGTTGCTTATGTGTGCAGTGTCATATCTAGGATACATTGCCTAACCCAAGGTCACCAGCACTTACTCTTATGGGCTTTTTGGTAAGACTTTTGTAGTTTTAGCTTTTTTCATTTAGCTCTATGGCCCAATCTAAGTTATTTTTTGTATATGATGTGAACCCATTCTTTTGAATGTTGGATTATGAGTATGCAAGATTTTTTTTTTTTAATCAAAAGGGGCTATGGTGTTTTAAAGGTTAAGACAATCTAATCTAGGTAGTATGGCAGAGTATCCCTTGCCATCTTTACCAGACGTCTATTGAGCATATGCATAGATAGCACACTCCTAGGTCCCCTGAAGGGAGACAGATGCTTTACACCGTCCTTGTCTTTAAGCAGCCTACTACCTAGTTTGTGAAAACTACAAACTGGAAAAGATAAACTCAGTACTGTGTATGTTCAGAGAAGCCTAGCTATTAGGAGGAAGCATCATGAAGAAAGAGGAATTGTCTGAAAGGATGGGTAGCCAGGCTGGAATATGAAGGGAGTTCTGGAATGAAGGCACAATAGGATGACAAAAGGCTTGAAGGTGGGAATGGGGAAGTGGCCAGGATCCATCTGGCTAATTATAGTGAAGTCTGTGAGGAAAAGTGAAAAATAAGGTTGAAAAGTTAACTGGTGCTCATTTCATTAAAAGTACTGAATTATAAGCTTAGAAGTTTGGTCTTTATCCGGGGCAGAGGGCTGCCATTAAATGCTTTGGGGTAAGCAGAGAAGAAGGATTCAGTAGGAGAGAATAATATGGCTTTCCTTATAAAATGGATGGAGAAGAGACTAGAGGAAGTGAGACCAACATAGTCCAAAAGTGAGATGACTAAGACCTGGTACAATCTGGTTCTCACCCTCTCTCTCTGTTCTACCACTGCTGTTAGCCTGGTCCATCACCTCTCCCTCCTTCCCTTCTCATCACTAAGGAAGAATCACCTCTCTGCCCCCCTCAGGTCTTCTATACCCCCTCCAAGCACCCCAGTATCTTATACCTTCACATGATGGAAGTGTTAGTCTTGATGGGACCTCTCAAATGACCCCCTCAAGTTACAAGGAGGAAAGTGAAGACTGGTGAGGTTAAGCAGTTTATTCAGTTATTCTATTCAATGGCAGAATTAGGAACAATAATACCAATTATATGGGAAATGTGACCTCATATCTTTAAATTAAAAAAAAAAAAAAGGTGGAGGAGAATACTAGAATTGACATACCAACCCCAAGGCTTGATTAATGACTGGTTCAGACTGGCAATTATTTTACAACTGGCTTCATTTTTGTTTTATATGACAAGCTAATTAAATGTAATTTTAAAATCTGCTTCCTTCCAGGTCAAGTGAAAAGTGCCAAATCTGTAGTCTAAGCCATGGTCAGAAAAGAAGTCAAGATCTTACCTTCTACTGAATATATATTTTATAAAAGACCACACTTTCTTCTAATATTTATAAAAGCAAAGTTACTCATGCCAACTGAAGTTAAGAAAATACATGTAGGGCTTTATAAGAATGTTTAGGTATGAATCACCCTTTTTTTGTTTTACCCTATTCAGCACGTGTAATTCCAGACGCTCTGTCCTTGCCTCTGCTTCAAGTGTGGCTCCGTGTGAGTTCCACATGCTGCTTCCAGACAGTGTGGGTGTGAATCACTCACAAAGTCTCTCTGGAAGCTCTAAAAGCTATATAGAGAATCTAACAGTTTTCTAACAGAGGCAGAAAATTTCCATTTAACTGAAGAATTCTATTAGAAAAGACATATTAGCTATTTCCAGAGGAAAAGTTTGTTCTCCCTCTTTCAAAAGAAAAGCTATGGGAAGACATTCTGGAGCAAGGATATATTAAGAATTGTTTGGCTCGGGGTTTTTGTCTTCTTCTTCCTTCTTCCTTCTTTTTTAATTATATGGTTTATTTATTTATTTTGAGAGAGATCACTCAAGCAAGGGAGTGGAGTGACATAAACGGAGAGAGAGAGAACCCCAATCCCAAGCAGGCTCTGTGCCCAACATGAGAATCAATCCCACCAACCATGATACCATGACCTGAGCTGAAATCAAGAGTCGGACAGTTAATTGACGGAGCCACCCAGGCTCCCCTCAGGGTCCTCTTCTTAAACAACTATTACTTTTTTTGTTTTGTTTTTAATGTTTATTTTTGAGAGAGACAGAGAGATAGAGAGCAAGAGCGCCAGCGGGGAAGGGGCAAAGAGAGAGGGAGACACAGAATCTGAAGCAGGCTCCAGGCTGAGTTGTCAGCACAGAGCCTGATGCGGGGCTTGAACTCACAAACTGGGAGATTATGACCTGAGCTGAAGTCAGATGCTTAACTGACTAAGCCACCCAGGCGCTCCTACAACTATTACTTTTTATATCCAAATTAAAATTTACCTGTGAGGTGGGATTTCGTCGTTTAGTAAAATCTGCTCATTTCTTTAGCTTCCTCCTCCTCTCTCTCTCTCTCTCTCTCTCTCTCTCTCTCTCTCTCTCTCTCTCTCCACACACACATGTATATTTAGATTTCCCTTATTCTGTAGGTTTGACAATATAGATATTTTAACTGGACTCCATGCTATCTTTCTTTCTGTTCTGTTTTATATTTTTTATGATTAAAATTTTTTTTTACATTTATTTATTTTTGATGAAGAGAGACAGAGCACAAGTGGGGGAGGGGCAGAGAGAGAAAGAGACACAGAATTGGAAGCAGGCTCCAGGCTTCGAGCTCCAAGCTCTGAGCTGTCAGCACAGAGCCTGACGTGGGGCTCGAACTCACCAACTGTGAGATCACGACCTGAGCCGAAGTTGGATGCTTAACCGACTGAGCCACCCAGGCACCCCCTATTTTTTATGTTTTAAATATCAGTGTTGGTTTGGTTTCATATTAGTGGTTTGGAATGTCTTTTTTTCCCCTAGTTTATCTAAAAGCCCCCAAACCTTCTACTACTCTGATTTTCCTGAAAATTTTTATAGAAACAACATGTTAAAAAAAAAGAACACATTTATGTGTTGTTCTTAAGACCTTTTCTTTTTTGTCCTACACTAAAAGCTAGTTTTTCATTATAGAGGGGATGGAAAAGAAAAAAGCAATTCAGTAATTGCTCATCAGTTGACACTTTCTCAACTACGGTTTTGAGATAACACTTTAAATTTGTGTCACAGATTTTTAAGTTTTGAGATCTTTTTTATGCATGAGCAATTCCATTTTAGCAATTCCATTCCATTTTTGCCTTAAGCAAAAGAATAGGGCAATAACTCTCACTCCCTCTGGTAGATCCAATGGGTGTTTGTGGAGTTCTACAAGGAAGGAGGTCTATCTGTGTTGGCTCTGCTCTCTTACTATTGTACATTATGAGAAGTCTGTTACCTTTAAGGACTGCAGTAATTTGGGACAAGGCTAGTTGCCATTTTTATTGTTTCTACCGTATTTTCTGAGCCTTGATCTTGAGTATGTCGTTACCTTCCAGGCAATGTGGTCCTGATGATTAGGGGGATGATTCCTGAATCTTACTTCAAAGATTTGTAGATAAAACTGAGACAGTTCTGGAGATCCTTAATATAAAATAAACCTCTCTCTCCTTTATTCACCTTTTAGTTCTTCTCTTCCAACTTCTTGAAGCTTTTGATGTATGTAGTAACGCTGTCTTTTTAAAACTCCTTGACTGGCACCCTTATGTCATTGTGGTTCCTTTACTGCTTTTCTAACTCCTTTACCAGCTGCTGTGGTCTGAATGTGTTGTATGTCATGCCCCCACTCCTCCCCTCTGCAAATTCACATGTTAAAATCTAATGCTCAAAGTGACAGTATTAGGAGGTGGAGCCTTTAGGAGGTGATTAGGTTATGAGGGCAGAACCCTCTTGAATGGGATTAGGTTCTTATAAAAGAGACCTCCAGACAGTTCCCTTGCCCTTAGCACCCATGTGAGGTTACAGCAAAATGAGCCGTATAGGAGGTAGGCTCTCACCAGACACTGAATCTTCTGGCACCATAATCTTGGACTTCCCAGCCTCCAGAACTGTAAGAAATAAATGTTTGTTGTTTATAAAGTAGCCAGCTATGGTCTTTTGTTATAGCAGCCTGAACTAAGATGCCAATTCCTATTCTTCATCTTGCCTCCAGCAATGGAAACTTCTCAAAAGTCAGTCTGTCTTACAAGTTTCTATGTCAGTTATGCCTCAATAAAGATGGAAAAAAAAAAAAAGCCTATTCTGACCTTTGGCAAAGCAGTCTATAATTCTTCACCCTGTGACCTTTTTTATCCCCAGTGTTAGGAAGAACTAATCCCTCCTCCTCTGGAGTATCTGTAGTGCTAATAGCCACATATATATTCTATTTAATTGTTCACATATTTGTCTTCCCTTGCGGATTATGAGCTTTTTGACGGTAGGGGATTTGTCATGTTTTTCTTCATACCTCAAGAGCCCATAAGGTAGTAAGTTAGTAAATAACAGTTGAATGAATTCTCTTTTGGTGCTACCTTATTCATAGAGTTCTTTCTAAAAATGACTCCTGAACCCTTCTCTCCATTACCTTCTTTGTGCTGGTGCCCTGTTGCGACTCCCGCTTCTCCGGCCCCACACACGTACAACGTCATGACTGTGTATCTAGTTTCTCCTCTGTTTTCTGACCTTCATCTTGAATGCTGTACTAGTTTTTAGGCATGTGAACCTGGTGATTACCAAAGGATTCCTGGATCCCGTGTCAAAGATTCTGCTGATGTGAGGATCTGAGTTTAGAGAGATATAGTACTTCTTGTGATCTGTTGTTGCATTGAATTATACATTTATTCATAGGAGAGTTCAAATGCCCATATGCTTTGAGTTTGAGCTGCTACACAGGTAGGTGCAGGACTTCTTCTGAACACCCGTAGAGTAATTACAATTTCAATGTGCAGACTAGTAAATTAAATTATTTAGAAAGGGGTCAAGTAAAGGCTAAATTCAGTGCTATGATAAACGCTAGACAGTGGTTCCTGAGACTTCTGTAGTTTAATTGGAAAAATGTGAAAAAATGGAGGAGATTGATATGACATCATTAAGAAAACAATTACTATCTGCTATCACTGTTATTTAATAAGAGAGAAAATTTTAACATCAGAAAAGAAGGGAAGGTGTGATTTCATTGTTAGGTTCTGTCCTTTAAATTGAATAAATTAAGCTTTATTATGAACTGTTATATTTTTCTCATTATGCCACGTATGATGGAACTTTTGTCATGAATCACCACTGGTCTATGGTCCAGCCTTTGAGAACTGCTCTAGACTGAGCTGAAGCAGGCAGAATGCTATTAAGGTGAACATGATGCCCCAAATTATAAAGGGCTGACAATACAGTCTGATTTTTTCTAATCTAAAATGTGATACATTGTATTTTCCAAGTTGGCCCCATCTCCTGTCCTACATGCTCTTCTTACAATGTAATCGTGACATTCCTCACATAGAGAGGTGGATCTCTACTATCTCCTCTTGAATCTGGGCAGGCCTGTGCTTATTGTGGAAGTAATACTATGTGATTTCCATAGATCATAAAAGGTGATGCAGTTTCCAGCTAGTTCATTTGAGATGCTCAGTCTTGGAAACCAGTCTGTGTGGAGAGACCCATATGGACAGAAACTGAGGCCCTAACCCACAGCCCTGTCTGAGCTTCAGCTAACAGTCACTGCTAGTGAGCCATCTCGGAAGCAGATCCTTCAATCAAGCCACCACAGCCAATGCAGTATGGAGCCTCCTCTGTTGAGTCCTGCTAAAATTGTAGATGTCAGCTAAATAAATGATTGTTGTTGTTTTAACCTACTAAGTTTTGTGTCTCTTTGTTATGCAGTAATGTATAACATACACATTTTAGACTGTGGAAGCGAGAAAATGACATAACAAACCCCTCTCCTGGGGGAGAGGATTAGATTGGAATGACAAAGGAATGAGAGAGTAGAATTTCATTGTCACAAGATAACTTCCTTGAAAATAAACTACAAATTGATGAATAATGTTCATTTTTTTTAATTTATACTATATTTGTTTTTAGTGATTGTATTTGAGGCAAAAATCTATTAAGTTTGGCATCGCATAATTGGGATACATTTGACCTCCTATGAAGAGTAATATTGTTTCTTCAAATTAAGTACCAGAAGTACCTAAAATATGTGATATTGCCTTTTTGGAACCCCAGAGGACCTAGAGGAGAGTGTTCGTGAAAGTCTGCAGAATCTTTAAAGGTCTCTGGGAGGTTATTAGTGGGAGTTTATAGGAAGGGGAAGAAAATGTTATTAGAAACTGGAGAAGAGAGGCCCTTGTTATGTGATGGTGGTAAATTTGACCACACTGTTGTCTAAGTAATGAACTCAATGGTCTTGCTAAGGATTTTTCTAGATAGTGTTCAAGGGCCACCTGGCTGCTTCTGCTACAACATGAGAGGAGAGAGATGAGCCAAAAAGGAACAGTTCAGTTTTCAAATGAAATTTAGAAGAAATATAATGGAGCCAGTACCCACTGAGTTTAAAAATAAAAGTGTTTCTCACTCCCAGCCTTTCTAGAAGGCAAAAGGTCTCAAAATAAGAAATGGATTCTGAGAAAAGATAAAATCCCAGGCAGGATTGTGAGGTCATAAGACCTCAGAGATATCTAAGGTGGCACCTTCTGGAACTGCTCCGACTTGAGGTGGACTTTCTCAGTGCATCTGGGAGGATGACCTCCAGCTGCTCTAGGCAATCATTGTCATAGCTAGAAACCAAATGCAAAGAGAACAGCTCTCTCTGTCTCGACAGTGATATATACCAAGCTGAGGAACCATCTAAATGGTCCTGAGTCCCATGCCCATCCCTGAACCAATCATTGTATTAGGGGGATGCATTATGACTAACCAACCTTGTCTCAGTCAGATACTATAATCTATTATCAGAATATGGGAAAGAGAAAGGATTCTGATAATATAATCTATTATCAGAATATGGGGTTGGGGGAGAACATCCTGGGCAGCCCCTCAGCCCTCAACTCCTAAAGCTGTCACAGTCTACTCAGCTGGCTCTGCCAAAAATGGTGACACACAGATTTATTATTGCTTTTCTTTTTTTTTTTCTTTTTTAAATTAAAAAAAAAATTATTTTTAGAGAGAAAGAGACCAAACGAATGTGCATGTACACAAGCATGGGGGGGGGGGGTGGAGAAAAAAAGAGGGAGAAAGAGAATCTCAAGCAGGCTCTGTGCTGTCAGTGCAGCACCTTGTGCGGGCTCCATCTCATGGCCGTGAGATCATGACCTGAGCCGAAATCAAGAGTCAGACGCTCAACCGAGCCGCCCAGGCGCCCCTATTATTGCTTTTCTTTAAAGCTCTATGGGAAAGATTGTAATGTAAAGGAATTTGATCATCTCTGTATTTTAGTTATGTGCGATCACTAGAGGAACTATGTGTAACCTAGAGCCAACTATGAATTTTGTCCAAGTATTCTTGAGGTATGAGGATTTTTCTAAAAACCATGGAGAAACTGAATTTTGAAATGTAAAGCTTCATGAGACTTACCTGTAGGGTCTAGGTGACCCAAGTGAGCCTGAGGGGACAGCAGGATAGGAACTAGATGGAAGGTGGAAGGATGTTACTCAAAATTATATGAAGCAGTTGAGAGAATTCAAGGCAACAAGTGGTATAGATAACACAAAGATGAAAATGGGAGAAATGGTAGTAAACTTGGTAACTAGGAGACTTAAGTAAGGGCATGGGAAAGAGAAAGGAATGGGTCTCTCAGACCTTGTAATAAGACAATTTAAAAAAAACGAACAAAAAAACATGGTCCTTGGAATTTATGGGCTGAGTGGTTTAAAAGAACCATACCAGACAACAACAAAATGCAAATATTTTGGAGAATGGTTTATGGGCAGCAACCAATGGTGGTTGCTGCAATCAGGGCCAGACATAGAACTGTTGACTAAAACTCTTTAAAGTTTCAAGTAGAAATTGAGACTTTCATTTGTCAAAGCTTCTTTGATATGTAGTGATGGAGAAAATGGATGACAAATTTAGTAATCTCACTGCTGTGGCGGTATCCATGATGCCCTGGGGGAGAGGATTAGATTGGAATGACAAAGGAATGAGAGAGTAGAATTTCATTGTCACAAGTAACTTCCTTGGAAATAAACTACAAATTGATGAATAATGTTTATTTGTTTAAATGTATACTGTATTTGTTTTTAGTGATTATATTTGAGGCAAAAATCTATTAAGCTTGGCATCGCATAATTTGGGATACATTTGTCCTCCTATGAAGAGTAATATTGTTTCTTCAAATTAAGTACCAAAAGTGAGAAATTCCCATTGAAAAGGAAGGATAGGTAGAAAAAGAGAAAATGGAAAAGGATAAATGAAAAAATCAGAAGGGAGACCAGGCAGTGTTAAAGAGGATTAGGGCTGGAGAAAGAAAAACAAGAATATATATTTAAAAACATGTAGGAGGAGGTTCTGTCTACATGGTGTATGACCATGGCAGGCAAAGAAAATCAGTTAAAACAGTTGTGGGTATAGACACAGCTTGAGCATTAAGAAATGCAAGCTTCTCTGGAACTGGATCACTTAGCTGCTTCTGGATTGGGAGTGGGGGATGGTATATGTAGCCAATCAGAATGAAAGTAAGTTGGCAAGCAACCAATGGGAATTAGGTATGGAAATGGCTTTCAGTGTGATATCAGTTGGCAGTACTGTCCTTGGCAAACAGACGCAGAGCTGAGAAAATCTTTGTGATTTTCAAGAGCCTTCATCTTGATTTCCACTCTGAACCAGCTTAGTCTTGAAAGATGGTATCTCTGGTCTTGGTAGCTTGGAGAACTTGATTTGAGAGCAGTGCTGTAATGACAGGTGGGGATAGCAGGATGTGAGAATGCCAGGGATGTGGAGGGTTATTTGAGGGACATGTGAAGTGATTTGAAGATGCAGCACTTTGAATCTCATTTCTGCTTCACATCAGAATATGGCTTATAGACAGGTGCAAAACAAAGAACCAAAGATTAACTCTAAATATTATTGGGGATACTTCAGGAACCTCTAGGAATTTTTAGGTTAAGGTTAACTGCAAGGAAAAATAAAACAGAATGAGTCCTTCTCAGGACCACGAAATAAATTTGTGCAGGCTATGTTCTACACAAGGGCACGAGCTGAGGGTAGGTACTGGGGCTGAAATCCCTGCACAAACCATGTGCCCTGTCATCAGGAAGGGGGACTTTTTCTAATTCACTTAAAGGCACCATATGATAAAACCTAAAATTTAGTCTTTTCCTTTGTTTTTAGGTTATTTACCCTCCTCCCCTGCCCCACCTTATCGGTGTGACTCAACATTGACCTCCCAAAATGGGAAACCATTTTGGATTTGGAAGGGCCCAAGAGAGGAAAAAGGGGATGTGGGATTGAAATAGTAAAGGGGAATTTCAGAATGATTTATACCCATGGAGGAAGAGCTCCCCCTCAAAAAGTTCGGTTCATCAAATATTATAGAGAGCCTATTATGTGCCTTGTACTGTGTGTAAGAAAAATAATATTCAGCCCTGGCCCTTGAGAAACTCACTGTCCAATGTGGAAGGCAAATACATCACTAGATCATATGATGGTTAAGTGCAGAAATCAATGGAGTCACGCCTCCATGCATGTGTAGAAGTGTGAGGAAGAAACACACTGCTGTTAGTGTTCCTATAAAACGTTCTTGGATGGGGTGCCTGGGTGGCTCAGTTGGTGAAGTGTCCGACTTCAGCTCAGGTCATGATCTCGTGGTTGGTTTGGGAGTTTGAACCCCGCATCGGGCTCTGTGCTGACAGCTCAGAGCCTGGAGCCTGCTTCAGATTCTGTGTCTCCCTTGCTCTCTGCCCCTCCCCCGCTCACGCTCTGTCTCTTTCTCTCAAAAATAAATAAACATTAACAATTTGAAACATTCTTGGAGCAAGAGGTAGAACAGACAGTATCAATGTGTGCCCTGTGGCAAGAAGAAATGTGCTGAGACCTGAGTGTGGTACAATCTTAGGTAGGAAGAATGTGGATGTGCTGGAACTTGGCAAGTCTCATTTTCTTCTTTTTGCATCTTGTAACAGGTTAGTCTGTGGTAGTGAAAGTAGTAACTCACATCTGAATTCATCAAGTTAGGAATGAAAAAGCAGTGTCAAAAATGAACTCTTTCTTCTGGGTGCAAAGAGAAGATAACAGCAGCAGGACAGAATTACTCTGCGGCAAGACAGCTGGCTACACTATTGTAAATGGGCATTTCACAATGCTTGTGTGTTTCACGATTGTCCTGGGAGGTAAGAAGTAATTTCTAAATCTCATCTTTCCTCTGCCCTCTGAACCTTTCTTAGTGTAGAAAGTGATCACAACTTCCATAAAGAAGAAGTCCAATGAAATTGTAAGATGTGAGTGAATGCTGACAGTCTAGTTTCCTTTAATTATAAGTAGCATCTATACTGTGTCCCTTCCTTCGGTGACATTTGCTGAGCACAGCAGAATGGTAGGCAGAAGTGGAAATAGTTCCCTCATGGGGGAGACAGGCAAACAATAATTACAATACAATGTGGTTAGTTTAACTGTAAAGTTGTGGTCTAGAATCTCTGGTAACGTGGAGGAGAGCCTCATGCTGCCTGCCTGCCAGGCTTAACCTGACCAATAAATCTGGGATGAGGGGACGACGACTGGGGCAAATAAGACCCACACATACGTTTCACAATTTGCATACTTGAAGTCATCACTTCTGTCCATTCTATCATGGCTTTTGAAGTGATTTTACTTCCGGGAGGATGCCATCCACCCCACACCCTAGTGGGCAATTAGGAGAGACTTCACAAGGAAAGGCCTCTTAAATGATAATTAAGAATTCAATACGTATGGGGCGCCTGGGTGGCTCAGTCCCTTAAGTGTCCGCTTCTTGATTTCAGCTCAGGTCATGATCTCACTGGTCATGATTTTGAGCCTCCACGCTGACAGTTCGGAGCCTGGTTGGGATTCTCTCCTTCTCTCTCTGCCCCTCCCCAACACATGCACATGCTCTCTCCCTCTCTAAAAATACATAAACTTAAAATAAAAATTTTTAAAGAATTCGATAGGTATGGTTAATGATATTCATGCAGATAAAATACCATATTAAAAAACACAGGTACTTTATCCCACAATTCAACACTAGTGATTGGAGAAAAGCGTCTAGTCCCCTTTAACATTTTTTTCTTTGGGAAAAAAGGTCACCTGTTTTAAAATCCTTTCTTGAATTAGGAAGAGTATAAAGAAATAATGAAGCAAACATTCATAAAAACTTCTTCAATTTTACCTATCATATCAGGGAGCAAAATTGCCTTTTCTGGGGTGAATCTTTAAAACACACACTAATGACATTGGTCTCCTGTCGTACTAAGAGGGCTGGTGACCATGAATTTCACCAGCTCCAGATCCTTGATGATTACATAGGGACAAGTGCTCTAGCAATAAAGGGCATTACAGAAATGGTTCAAAAAACATTTCTTTAGCCCTATGCAAAAGAAGTATTCAATTAATATCTACCAACTTGTCATGACCTGTAGCTGGAAGGCAGTGAATGGGATGCCAGAATCTTTCCCTAGGCATAAATTAATTGGATTATAGTCTATATATTCCTTCTGGAGATGAGAACTGAATAATCTTGGACAGAGGAGAAAGCTTCAAGGCAAGATAATACATGTAGGCAGAGAATAACACATGTCTTCTGTTACTTGTCTGGTGAAGCCAGTTTTCTCCATAGTTAGAGCTCAGTTAAAAGTATTTCTGGCTTTAGGGGCGCCTGGGTGGCGCAGTTGGTTAAGCGTCCAACTTCAGCCAGGTCACGATCTCGCGGTCCGTGAGTTCGAGCCCCGCGTCGGGCTCTGGGCTGATGGCTCAGAGCCTGGAGCCTGTTTCCCATTCTGTGTCTCCCTCTCTCTCTGCTCCTCCCCCGTTCATGCTCTGTCTCTCTCTGTCTCAAGAATAAATAAACGTTAAAAAAAAAAATTTTTAAAAAGTATTTCTGGCTTTTAGGAAAACTATAGAATATATATTGCTGTAGTTTAGGATGAGTACTAATAAAAGGTGTAATAGGTTGATATGAAGTTTGGCTTTTCATAATTTCTCATCATCAGACCCACAGATAAGATACCTGTACAGTGATCATAATGGGCCACTGGGTGGGCAAATGGGAGGTTGCTGGAATTTCAGTATTTTCCAAATTTACCTGTGAGAGATGCTTCATTTTGTATGTCTTAAAGAGACAGCATTTGTAACAGCTATCAATTATTTATTCATAGCGATATGATACTCAGGAAGTTTATTTATTAAAAAAATTTTTTAGTGTTTATTTTTGAGACATACACACACACACACACACACACACACACACACACACACACACACAGCATGAGCAAGGGAGGGCCAGAGAGAGAGAGAGGGAGATGAATTCGAAGCAGGCTGCAGGCTCTGAGCTGTCAGCACAGAGCCCGATGTGGGGCTTGAACTAATGAACTGCAAGATCATGACCCGAACCAAAGTTGGTCACAACCGACTGAGCCACCCAGGCACCCTGACACTCGGGAAGTTTGAAATTAAATACCTAGAGAAAGAGGATATTAAATTGTTTTGAAACTATACATTTTGTATAAATAACACATACATGTATTTCTTCAGGATTTTTGAAGACCTGTCTAAGGAATTCTGAAGTCATTGTTTTGATAATTCTTTCTGTGTCAGGATTTATGATAGGACAACTGGCTCACAGTTTTGTTCAGGTAATGTATGTACAATAAATTAGTAAGTGAAAGAACAGAAACCAAAATCAAGGTCCACTCTCAACGCTATCCCTGAATGTATGGAATTTTAAAAAAATGTGAACAGCTCCTGAAAAGAATTCATCTGCCATTAAAAATTTTGAAAATGAAAAACCATACAGTATAAGAGACATATTAGAGAAGCAGAAGATAAAATGCTTGTATGGAAGTAAGGAAAATTCGACTGCATTCTTGGGTTCTTCATCGTCTGCCTTTGGAGCCTTACTCCTGTTTCCTTCCCCTCTCTGTATACTGGTTTCATCTGTGGAATAGTCTTCAATACCTGTGGAGCCTCTAGTTATAAAAGGCAGCTGTTACTGTCATAACGAAGCATGGTTACTCTTTTCTGACTGCCAGATTAAATGCAAAATGTGTCATGTAGTATATAATACAGATACAAGAAAAATTTTATTTATTAACTCTTGACTTCAAGTGCATAGCAGTGTGATCAGTTACGATTTGGCTCCACTCATTCTTTTATTTTTAAAAAATAGAGATGATGCTTGTACCTCTCTAGGATTGTAAAAACCTCCTGTTATTCTTCTAAACACCACCATTACTACTAACGTCTTTTGAGTGTTTGCTATGTGCCAGGGTCTCTTTTAAGTGCTTTGTGTTTATTAATTTATTAACTTAGTAATAAGTTATAGAAATAGTAGAATTAGTAAGAAATAGTAATATTTCTTTTTTTCCAGTGAAATATGGAGCTGTTTAATTTTAAAAATTTATGGTTGACACACAATGTTACCTTAGTTTCAGGTGTACAACGTAGTGATTCAACTTCTCTATGTGTTATGCTGTGCTCAACTTATCATCAATTCTTGAGTTAATTCATTGGTCTTCACAGAAACCCAGTGGAAGTAGGTACTGTATCCCATTTTACAGATGAGGAAACTGAGGCACAGAGAGGTTAAGTAATGGAGATTAAACTATTAGTTGAGCCAAAAACTTTTTAGAAGGGAATATTTCCAGTTTTCAATCATTGTTGCTATCTCTTCCATTCATCTGTGTACAACCTTCATGATTTATGCCTTATATTCACAATATGTGCTATTATCTATGTATTATTTTTCTCTACTTGACTCACTAAAGGATTTTATTTTTTTTTAAGGCAAGAGCATTTCTTTTTATTTTTTTTAATGTTTATTTATTTTTGAGAGAGAGACACACAGAGCACTAGTGGGGCAGAGAAAGAGGGAGACACAGAATCTGAAGCAGTCTCCAGGCTTTGAGCTGTCAGCATAGAGCCCATCGTGGGGCCTGAACTCACAAACTGCGAGATCATGACCTGAGCCGAAGTCAGACACTTAACCGAATGAGCCACCCAGGAGCCCCGAACATTTCTTTTTTAATGTTTACTTTTGAGAGAGAGTGAGAGTGAGAGAGTGTGAATGAGTCGGGGAGGGACAGAGAGAGAGGGAGAGAGAGAATCCCAAGCAGGCTCTGCACAGAGCCCAATGCAGGGCTCAGTCTCATGAACTGTGAGATCAAGAGTCAGATGCTTGACCAAATGAACCACCCAGGTGTCCCTCACCGAAGGACTTTAAAATCCTAAGCAAATGTTTGTGAAATCACAAGTACTGTGCAAGGTTCTCTTTTCTGTCTTAACGCCAATTAGAATAAACATCTAGTGTCAAATAAAAAATACTTGTGAACATCTAAAATGCTCTCAGGGATCACTAGGGGCAGGGGTATCACTTTTGAAAACACGGATTACAGTACTTACCACAAGCAGTGTTTGTGTAGCCCAAACTCACACAATTCTCTGATGAACAGTGGACTGTACATATAACTCATCTGGACAGATCGTGAAACCTACAAGACCCTCAAAACTGACCTTGTAGATAATCTCTCATTAGTTGCATATTGGAATATACTAAAACTTATACTGATTGATATAGCATCAATTTCTAATACCTCAAATTACCTAATTCCAATTTCTAATACCTAAAAATGGCAGCCAGCTAATTTCGTATTTATCTTTGTTAGTTTAGGTGCACGAAATTGTCTACCCTCTTCTGAAAACACCAAGCTTTTCACTTTATTGTTATTTTTCACCTATAATTATATTTATGGCTGCTTTGGATGTGGACTTTTATATACTCAAGAATATGCTTTGGCAGGTAAGAACACACCTTAAAACAAATTATGGTCAGTCTTGTTTATGTTAGCAGAAAATATGTTTTGTCTATAAAGAAGATTAATAATTCACAAATCTCACATTTTTAGTTCTACCCTCCTTCTTCTGTGGAACCACTAAGTAAAGGGAATTGAAGAGAAGGGAGAAGGAATCTGTATTTGCTGAGTGACCAGTGTGATAAGGCACTGAGTAAATATTTCCATTTTATGTATCAACAAATCGTGGCTTAGAGGTCACAAACAAGGCTGATAAATGGCAGAACCTGAATTCTTCATCTCCACTATATCTGTAGATTTGCCTGCTTTCACTGCTAAAATTGTTTTATTTGTGGCTTTCTCTTTCTTCTTAATCATGCTTCCAGACAAGTTTATTTTTTCTTTCAAAGAATATTTTATTTTGTTTGGTTTTATTCTGTACTTTTTCTAACATCTTGAGGCAGACATTAGTTGATTGATTTTTAGGTTTCTTTTTTTTTTTGTATTTTGTACATCTAAGGTTTAAAATTTTTCTATGACTACTCTTTTAGCTTCACCCACGTGTTTTGATTTTTAGTGTTTTCATTATCATCCCAAACCTATCTAAAATTTTTACTATACTTTTTTCTTTGACCTGTTGATTTTTTTTTCCTTCATGTGTGGACGAATTTTACTTGTTTGTTTATTTATTTGTTATTGAAGTGTAGTTGACATACAATATTATATTAATTTCAGTATATCATAGTGAGTTAACAATCACATACATATGAAATGCTCACCATGATGAGTGTAGTTACCATCTGTCATTCTACAAAGTTATTACAATATTAATGACTATCTTCCTTATGCTGTACTTTTATCCCTGTCACTTATTTTATAACTGAAAGTTTGTACCTCTTTGGCCCCTTCGGCTATTTTGCCCACATCCTCCAGCCCTCTGGTAATCCTCTGTTTGTTCTCTGTGTTATTGAGTCTATTTCTGGTTTTTGTTTATTTATTTATTTACTTTGTTTTTTAGATTCCACACATAAATGAAATCATATGGTATTTGTCTTTTTCTGACTGACTAATTTCACTTAGTGTAATAGGTGCATCCATGTTGTTGCAAATGGCAAGATTTCATTGTTTTATGGCTGTGTCTCTATATAAATGCCACATCTTCTTTATCCAACTTATCTATCGATGGACATTTAGGTTGCTTGCATATCTTGGCTCTTATAAATAATGCTGCAGTAAGGAGGGATGCATATATCTTTTTGAATTAGTGTTTTGTTTTCTTTGGATAAATACCTAGAAGTGGGATTACTGGATCTTATGGTACTTCTAGTTTTAGTTTTTTGAGGAATCTCCATACTGTTTTCCACAGTGGCTGCACCAATTTCCATTCCTACCAACAGCACAATAGGGTTCCCTCTTCTCTACATCCTTGTGAACACTTAACCATTTCTTGCCTTTTTGATACTTGCCATTCGGGACAGGTGTGAGGTGATAGCTTATTTTGGTTTTGATCTGCATTTCCCTGGTGACTTGTTATGTTGTCTTTTCATGTGTCTGTTATAAGCCATCAATGTGTCTTCTTTGGAAAAAAATCTATTCAGGTCCTCTGCCCATTTTTAATTGGATTATTTGTTTTTAACCCATTAATTACTTAGAAGTTATTTTAAAATTTCCAAATATGGTCTTTTATCGTTATTTCTTTTATCACATTATGACTAGAGAGTGTGTTTTGTATATCAACTCTTGTGGTTTGTGGAGATGTGCTTTGTGGCCTAGTACCTCACTTTTCCAAAATGTTCTTTGCTTTACAAGAATATACATTCTCCCATTGTTGAGTGCAGGGGTCTAAATTAGTTCAGTAGATTATTTTGTTTATTATGAAGTCTGGTTTCTATATCTTTGCCAGTGTTGTTTTTCAATTTAATATAACAAGCTTCCATTATAACTATGGATTTATCAATTTCTGCTTGCAATTCTGCTGGTTTTTACTTTATGTAAGTAGAAACTCTGTTATTAAGTGCCTACAAGTATTATTATTTTCCTAGTTAATTTTTTCCCATTATTTAGCTACCCTTTTATCCTAAATAATGCTCTTTGCCTTACATCACTTTCATCTGGTATTACTGTAGTTATACCAGCTTTCTTTTGCTTAGTATTTTCCTGATATAATTTTCCCATTCTTCCACTTACAAGATTTTGATGTCCTTATGTCTAGATTTTTTTTGATAATATATACTTAGATTTTGTTATTTTATCCATGTTGAGAATCTCTGCTGTTTTACCAGGCACCCGGGTGACTCAGTCAGTTGGTGTCTGACCTTGGCTCAGGTCATGATCTCAAAGTTTGTGGGTTCAAGCTGGTGTCCGGCTTCAGAGCCTAGAGCCTGCTTTGGATTCTGTGTCTCCCACTTTCTCTGCCCCTCCCCCACTTGCACTCTGTCTCTGTCTCTCTCTCTCAATAATAAATATTTAAAAAAAATTAAAAACTAGCTTAATATTTATTGTGATTAAAAATAGATTTAGAAGGGCAAAATATTTTAACAGATTTGAGGCACCAAGGAAGATTGGATGGAAAACAGTGTTTGGAAATATGTTCCACACTGTTAAGCCATTGGAGAAATACAAATTAAAACCACAGTGAGGTACCACTACATACCTATTAGAATGGCAACAGCAGAAACAATAACAAGCCTGATAATAGCAAGTGCTGGTGAGAATGCATGAAAATGCAAAATGGTACAGCCGCTTTGGAGAATGGTTTGGGAGTTTCTTACGGAGTTAAACATACACTTGCCATATGACCCAGTAATTCTACTTCTGTGTATTTACTGAAGTGAAATGAAAGCTTATGTTTACACTAAAACCTCTGTGTGAATCTTTGTAGCAGCCTTTTTCATAATCTGAAAAGTCTAGAAAGAACTCAAATGTTCCTCAGCTAGTGAATGAATGAGTACATTGTGATACATCTTACCATAGAATACCACCCAGCAACGAAAAAGGAACAGAGCTTTAATAGACACAACATAGAATTTCAAATGTCTTAGCCAAGAGAGGGAAACCAGACTCAAAAGGCTACCTATTGTATAATTCCATTCATAGACCTTCCTTCTAGCAAAGCCAAAAGAGTATGTTTGGAGAACAGATCATTTGTTGCCAGGCACTGGGGATAGGGAAAGAAATTAAGTACAAAGGAGGAGCCTAAGGACAATTTTTTTTTTTTTTTAAGGTGATGGATCTGTTCTGTTTCTTAATTGTGGTCATGGTCACATGACTGCATGCATCTGTCAAGACACCTATAACTCCACATCAAAAGAATGAATTTCACTGCATGTGAATTAAAAATAAGTTAAAAAATCAAAAGAAATCGATTTGGGTTTATTTCTCACATGTAGTTTTGTACTTTGCATTTGCCATGCTTCACCTTTGCTTCTCCTTCAGCCTTCTCAATCAAGTTGAGTCGGTTTTCGTTATTCTTTAATTCCTTCTTCTTGTTTAAGAGTTTTACATTGTTTCTATTTCTGAGGCAGACACTGCTAATTGCCCATCTGATATGCATTCTCTCTTTCTCTCATTAACAGAAACTTACTAGATTTTGCTTGGTATAGTGGTGGGCCAGTGTGAAATATTCTGTTTCTCAGCAGGTGGTAGCTATGTAGCCTCAGAAAATAGTGTGGCTAATGAAATGTGCACAAAAGTTTGTTGAATGAGGCTTCTAGAAAGCCCTTAATAAGAGGGCCAAATCAGCTGGCATGTGGTTTTTGCCCTTTGTTTTTACCTCTCTTTCTGCCTGGAGCCCTGCAGATCAACACCAAGGAAACCAGGAAATGTTTTACACAGAAGCAGGAAACATTTGCATTCCATTTTAAGAACATTTTGATGTTGGGAACTATTAAGCCAGAATGACAACAAGAAAGATTAGTGAATTGTTCTTGTAACAGTAAGATAGAATCTCTTTTGTTTGGAAGGGATGGTTTCTTTGAGGCAGGTAACCCTGAATACCTTTCAAAGTTATTTTTTAGAGTAACTATACAAAATGCATAACCAAGGTCTGATTCTTACCTAAGTAAATGTAGTCATGCCATCTTTAAATGTTAAATCTAATACTGTGTTATGAATTGGTTTCACAGGTCTTCCTAACAGGATTAATAAGCTTTGTTGTGGCATTCATCGTAATTGGATATGTCGTTCTGAAATTCAATGAAGAGTCATGGGATTTGCAATCTTGCCTACTCTTTAGCATGACCCTTGGCATTACAGATCCTATTTTTTCTGTGAATTCACTGAAAACTATTGGTATGTCAGATTTATTTCTCTCTTTTACATTTAAAAAAAATCTTTATGAAATTTATTGTCAATTTGCATTGAAGATACGAGGATAAATTGTTTTTCTTTGGATCTTGTTTTGTTTTTGTTTTTTGCACAAAATGTGCATCTGGCAAGTAGATATTTATGCTATTTTTCTTGGCGATGGGGCATTGATGGACTTGAAAGATGCAATGCAAATAAGGCAATCCAAGATCTGGGATAAATACACCAATTGTAATCTCAAAGGATTTTTTTCAAGAGGAAAAGTAACCTTTCTAGAAGGTGATAAAAATTAGCATTCTTATTCCATTCCACTGAATTCTAACCCTCAAGGTAGAAACTCTGCCAAACCCCCAGTGAAACTCTTCTGAGGCCTTACTGTCTGTTGTTAGAACTGCCTCCCTTTTGGACCAGCTAACGGTAAGCAGGTAGTGGAAGGGTGTGTAGTTTATTTAAAAGATCTTACTATGAGTAAGATCATAGTTTGGCAAACATGTTCAATAATAGCTTAGTCCTAGGGCACCTGGGTGGCTCAGTTGGTTAAGTATCTGACTCTTCGTTTTGGCTCAGGACCTTCTGAATCGTGAGATGGAGCCCCAGCATCGGGTTCTGCATGGACAGTGTGGAGCCTGACCCTCTCCTGCTTGCATGCTCTCTCTCTCTCTCTCAAAATAAATAAACTTAAAAAAAAAGTAATAGCTTATTCCCAAGAGGGTTTGGGGACCTTCAGTACTTCCCCTCTTATTTGGTAAAAGATGATTTCACTTGGAAATATCCCCCTGTTGTCATGTTTTATTAACACAGCGGTAAAAAACATGAAATGGTTAGGTGCTCTGGTTTCAGTTTTTGACGAAGAAATATTTTCCTAACCAATTTTAAGGTATTGGTTATATTTAATGGAAATATATTGCCTTATGATTGGAACTGGAAACCTCCAACCAATCCGATAAGTGATATTCCCAATTTTACACCCATTTACACCTGCTATTGGGAGAACATCGATTTTTAAGGTGGGAATACACTAAATTGTCATATTTCTCGAAGAGTCTGATCCTGTCCTCTTTTCTTTCTCTCTCTCTATTTTCTTGAGAGGGAGAGAGAGACAGAGCACAAGCAGTGGAGGGCCAGAGAGAGAGGGGGACACAGAATTCAAAGGAGGCTCCCCGCTCCAAGCTGTCAGCACAGAGCCCGACGCTGGACTTGAACTCATGAACCTTGAGATCATGACCTGAGCCGAAGCTGGACACTTAACCGACTGAGCCACCCAGGCGCTCCTTTTCTCTATTTTCTAAGTACAGTCTTTTTTTCTATTTTTCCTTTACTTGTCTTTCTCTTTCGGCCATTTGTATTTCCCAATTGTTTTATTCACCTCATTTTTTCCCTGCTCCCTTTTCTGAAACTCTTGACTATAAGTGCCTATAACAAACTATAAACTTTAATTATTTACTGCAGTTTCTATATTCAATTTTTTTCCAAAAAAGAAGTATAATAGAAAGTCTTCTATTTCTTTTTTTTTAATTTTTAAAATTTATTTTTATTTTTATTTTTTGCGAGAGAGAGCACACACATGCACAAATGGGGTAGGAAGAGAGAAGGAGAGAGAGAATATCAAGCAGGCTCCACGCTGTGTGTGTAGCCTGACACAGGGTTCGATCTCACAACTTTGAGATCATGATCCGAGCCAAAATCAAGAGTGAAATGCTTAATCAACTGGGCTACCCAGGTGCCCCGAAAGTCTTCTATTTTTTAAAAAGAAAAACTAGTGAGGGTATTTGGCTCTTAGTTAATATTTTCTTTATGTCATTAATGCTCAAGGTGGTGCATGGGTTTTGGATCCAATAACAATTTTTCCTAATAAGACAAATTTGACTCATTTTTTTTTGGGGGGGGAATAAATATCACTCTTGCTTATTTATGGTTTTGGCAGAGTCACCATATAGGCAATATATGTGAATTAGATAAATGGTTCTTTCTTCAAAAGAGTTTACTTCTAATTGTCATAGTAATTTTTTAAGGAAAATATTTTCTGCCATATGCCTAAAATTATCGTAATATACAAAACTAGTTCCTACAATGCAAATAGTGCTTCTTTTAATGTGATACCCTTGGGTACCATAAATCCTGCACAGTCTGGGTGGCCTGACCTGTTGGAAAAAGTAGTGGATATTCACATGCAAGTGAAAAGGAACTTGTCTGTTCATTACCTGTTTGAAAAGAATGCATTGGGCTCAAACAATTTTTACTTTGAAACAAATCTGGAAATTTACAACACAGGACACAAAAGATATTGTAAAGGATGCAGAGAAAGGGGAACATTTTTGTCCTGTTAGTGGGAATGCAAATTGGTGCAGCCACTCTGGAAAACAGTATGGAGTTTTCTCAAAAAGTTAAAAATAGAGCCACCCTACAATGCAGCAATTCCATTACTTGGTATTTATCCAAAGGATATAAAAATACTGATTTGAAAGGGCACATGCACCCTGTGTTTATAGCAGCATTATCAACAATAGCCAAATTATGCAAAGAACCCAAATGTCCATCAACTAGGTAAAGATGTAAGATATAGATATCATGGAACATTACTCAGCCACCAGAAAGAATCTTTCCATTTGCAACAATGTGGATGGAGCTAGACTGTACTATGCTAAGTGAAATAAGTCAGTCAGAGAAAGACAAATACCATGTGATTTTACTCATGTGGAATTTAAGAAACAAAATGGATGAACATAGGGGAAAGAACATAGAGGGAGGCAACCCATAAGAGACTCTTAACCGTAGAGAACAAACTGAGGGTTGCTGGAGCGGAGGTGGGTGGGGGGAAGAGCCAAATTGGGGATGGGTATTAAGGAGGGCATTTGTTGGGATGAATGCTGGGTGTTATATATAAGTGATGAATTGCTAAATTCTACTCCTGAAACTAATATACACTATATGTTAACTAAAATTTAAATAAAAACATGAAATATTTTTTAAAAACCCAAAAAGCAAATCTGAAATAGGACCTTGTAAGGGAATAAAACAAAGTTTTGGTATGATCTCAATTGAGTAAAAAGTTTATACGCTTACAAAAGACTTCAACATTAAAGTTGTATCTGAGCTGTGAAGCTGTTAGGTGGCTTTTGTTTTATTCTTTCCTTTTTCACATTTTTCAGTGAATTAGTGAGTATAAGTTCTACATTATGAGGGAGTAATTCTTGTGGTATTTTGCCATTAAACACAGCTACAAGGCAAATTCAATGCTTCATACTTCAGACCTTGCATTTTACTTGTTCCAGGTTGGGTCCCTGAATTTGAGGGAAGGATAAAAGGATTTCATGAGCAGCTAAATCAAATGTGCTAATAATCTCTAAATCTGTTTTGCCAGCATTTTTTTGTGGCTTCTGTCACAGTCAAAGCTAGCAACAAGTAGTAAACTGAATATTGGTTAGCAACCCTCTTGGGAGCTTCCCAGATGCAGTTTGAAACTGACCCCCATATGCAGAGGGGAGGGAGAGACTGAAGAAAGAGGCAGGTTGGTAGGTTTTTATAAGCAGAAGAAACTTACATACAAGGCTTGTCTTGGGTAGCAACAAGATGAAAGCATCCCTGCCCCTGCACTCCACATCTTAAAATGTATGTATTGGCCTCAACAGAGTCCAGTCATGTACGCTGTGCGGGGGTTCTGAACACCCATCACTATCTCAAGGCCATGTCCTTGGATCAGCCTCTGGGAGCAGGAAAGGCAAGTGGAGCTCACATTCCACTTGCTGAGGAGGGGCTGAGGAGCCTCTAATCACCTCCAAGTCAGCAGGTCAACTGCCAGTCATATCTTCGTTCCCCAACAATGAGAGGATTATAACTTATCTTGCCATTTGCTTTCTTTATTGGCTACAGTAATGAAGCAAGAAGAACAGAAATAAACAGCCTGAATACATTGATCCACAGGCAGACACTGAGTAATTAGAAATTCTGTATAATCCTGTATATCCTATCATTCAGGAGACTTTGGGAAAGATGGATAGAATCTGAATATTCTGATGTTTCATATCCTCAGATCAAACACTGGAAAGCAGAGATTTTCTTTCTTTCAAACTACATATAGTGTTCTAGAAATAATAATAATAAAATAATAATAATAATACCCCAGCTATATATATTTAATTATTATGTGTTTCAAAAACACCAAAAGAAAAAAATTAGAATTTTAATCAGATCCAGTTCTGTTTGGATTTTTAAAAAAAGTGTCACCGTGATCATTTTGAATTTGATGCAATGGGATTATATTAAACAGATGCTTTTAGAAAATATGTAGTTTTGCAATCCTTTCTATATCAATTTTTAATTATATTAGGATGCATAATGTACTATTGTGTGTCATATGTTCTTAAATTTGGGGATTATGCCAGCTCCACAAACTCATCAGGGACACTGGGTCTCTCTGTTTATATATTCCTGTGGATATGGGGAAGGAAAACTCTTGAAGGAGCAGAGGAAACAACCCCTTTCATGTTTGTCACAGCCAGAGTGGAAAAACTTCATAATTCACAGGACATCAAGTAGAGGCCTTAGTAGCAGGGAAATTTTCCTTTAAACTAAAGGCTGCTCTGGTACTCTGTAGCAAAGCCTAAAAGCAAGTTATAAAAGGTTAAGCTATTTCCAAGTAATAACTGCTCTAGAACAAAAAATATTTATAGGAATACAAAAATATACAGCACCTAATAAGGTAAAATATACACTTCTGTCATGTGTAATAAAAAATTAGCAGGCATGCAAATGAATAGGAAAATATGAGTCATAAAAAGTACAAAATAATAAGTAGAAACAGATGCAGTAATGAGGCAGATGGTAGAATTACTAGATACAAACATTAAAGCAGTAATTGTAACTCTATTCTGTAGATTCAAAAAATTAGAGGAAGGATTAAGGCTGGGGTACAACTTACTCCTGTCATCTTGTGAGAGCCCATTGTTAAATAACCACAAATTTTGCAAGCCAGTTGTTAAACCATCAATAACTTCAAATTGGCTATGATGGAAGTATTTATACATAGAATTGGCAAATGCTACAAATCAGGTGTTTTTGTTTTTGTTTTAATTTTGGAGAGGTGGTTTATCAGCATACCACTGGTAGATATAAAAAAAAGATCTAAATCAAACTTCTAGAGATGAAAAACACAATACCTAAGGCAAAAATTCCACTGGATGGAAGTAGATTAGACACTGTAAAAGAAAGTATTAGTGAACTTGAAGGGGCAACAATAGAAACTATCCAAAACAAAGCACATGGAGAAAATAAGTGAAAAGAACATTAGTGAACCGTGGGACAACTTCAAGTGGTTTGATATACAAGTCCCCAAAAAAGAGGAGAGAGAGTGGGAGAAACAAAAAAATACTTGAAGAAATAATGGATGAAAAATTCTGAATCAAGAAGCTCAACCTACATGAACCCAAGAAACATAAAACTACACTATGACATATAAAAATCAAGTTCCTAAAAATACCTTAAAGGCAGACAGAAGGGGAGACACATTATATACAGAGGAACAAAAATAATAATGACTTCTTTTCAGAAACAATGCAAATGAGAAGATGGTGGAACAACGTTTTTAAAGTACTAAAATAAAAACTTAGAATCCTCAGTGGAAATACATTTCAAAAGCAAAGGTAAAACACCTTCTTAAACATACTGAAACTAAAAGAATTTATCATTAGCAGATCCTCACTATTAAAAGATGATAAAGGAAGTCAGGAAGAATGAAACTGGTACCAAACAGAAATTTGGATCTACATAAAGGAATGAAAAGCCCTGTAATTGGTAAACATATGGGAAAATATTTTTTTCATATTTTTATTTTTATTAGAAAATTTTTTTCTAATGTTTATTCATTTATTTGAGAGACAGAGAGAGACAGAGCATGAGTGGGGGAGGGAGAGAGAGAGAGAGAGAGAGAGAGAGAGAGAGAGAGAGAGAGAGACAGAATCCGAAGCAGGCTCCGGGCTCTGAGCTGTCAGCACAGAGCCTGGTGTGGGGCTTAAACTCATGAACCTGTAGATCATGACCTGAGCCAAGTCGGCCGCTTAACTGACTGAGCCACCCAGGTGCCCCTGACTTTTTTTTCTTATTTTTAAATCTATTTAAAGTATAATATTTAAAGCAACAATGATAGCAATCTACCTTGGGTTTTATTTCTCTGCTCCTCCATTCTTTGTGTGTGGCTTCTACTCTGAGGATCACAAGTTGGCTGCTAAAGTTCCAGTCATCACACCCACATTTCAGGCAAGGAGAAGAGGAAAAGGGCAAGGGACAGAGAGATGCTTCTTTCAACCAAGTCACTTCTCCCTCCAAGAAATTTCCCCAGAGTCCAACTTGGTAACTTCCACTTATATCTCAGTGGCTACTCTTTGAAGCCCAGGATGTGAGGGGAAATGGTCATTTTGCTGAACACAGTGCCACCCTGGATAAAACCAGTTTTGTTACCAAGAACAGAGGATGGATACTGGTTGGGCGAGTACCAGTCACTATCACCCTACTCATAAGTTGTGTATCACTAAGCAATTAATTTGATTATATTTTCCATTAAACTTAACTACTTGTGGATGCTAAGTGCCAATAAGATTTTGTACTGAATTAAAATTTTTTAAAAACAGCTTTTTTGAAATATAATCCATGTACCATAAAATTTATCCTTCTAAAGTGTACACTTCAGTGATCTATAATATATTTACAGAGTTATACAACCATCATCACCATCTAATTTTAGAACTTTTTTTTTTTTTGAGAGAGAGAGCACACGAGCAGGGGAGAGGGGCCGAGGGAGAGAGAGAGAGAGAGAGAGAGAGAGAGAGAGAGAGAGAGAGAGAGACGGTCTTAAGCAGGCTCCACACTGGGTGTGATCTCATGACTGTGAGGTGAAATCCAGAGTCAGACACCTAACTGACTGAGGTACCCAGACACCCCTGGAGCAGTTTTATCACCATCAAAGAAATCTCCTGGCCATTAGCAGTCACATCTAATTCCCCTATTCCAAGCCCCTGGCAACCAACCACTAATCTACTTTCTGTCTATAGATTTGCCTATTCTGGACATTTCATACAAGTCAAACCATACAATATGTGTTTCTTGTGTTTGTCTTCTTTCCCTTTCTATAATGTTTTCAAGGTTCATCCATGCTGTAGCATGTATCAATCAGTACTTCCTTCTTTTCTGTGGCTGAATAATTTGATTGACTATTACAAATAATGCTGCTATGAACATTCATGTAAAATTGTGTGGACGTAGGTTTTCAATTCTCTTGAGCATATGTCTAGAAGTAGAATCGCTGGGTCATCCTTTGTACTTATTTCTAAAATGTGATTTTTGTGGAGTCGAATGACTTCTGTTTATTCAAGCTAAATATTGTGTCACGCTGAGAAGTACTTTGTCTCATTCTAAAACTCAAGCATGGTTTGAGGCCATGGACACCTCAGAGAATGCTATTGTCATGTTCCCTTGTCGTTGGAGATATAAAAAAAAGCACATGGAGAAATTAAAAATGGTGGTTGCCTTACAGACCCATCCCAGTCATGGCTGTTTTCTTTCTGTCAGCATATTCCTTCTCTTTTATTTTTGTGTTTCCTGTGCAAGAGCATCATTTTCATGTACCAAATTAAATTACATTTTATATTTCCTTTTCCAGGCATTTCCAAAATGTATACTGATATCATAAGAGGAGAATCAATGATAATTTGTGGCTTCACATCCATACTTTTTGGACTTTTTCGGAACAACTTACTCCACATTTCCATACTTAGAGGTAAGAGCATTTATTTTCCTGTGAATATTTTCTAAGGTGTGAGTGCATTATTAAAAATTGTTTATTTATTTATTTTGAGAAAGAGAGAGTAAGTGTGCATGAGAGAGAGGGGCAGAGAGAGAGAGGGAGAGAGAGAATCCCAGGCAGTTTCCACATTGTCAGCACAGAGCCCAACGTGGACCTTGATCTCACAGACAGTGAGGTCATGACCTGAGCTGAAATCAAGAGTTGGACGCTTAACTGACTGAGCCACCCAGGTGCCCCTCCGATGCATATTTTCTAAAATCATTCTTCTATGATGCATTTCAATTCACACCAAAGTTAAAATACATTCAAGATGTCTTAACTTTACTGCATTCTCTATATTTTACTTTTGGACCAGTTAAAATAGCATATATCAGATAACAAGAAAATAATTACCATATAGATGTTTTCTTGGACAGCATGGGGGAAAGAATGGTAAAAAAATGATTTAGTTTCTCTCCCCACCACACACACATCATCTGGCTCAAAGTAACTGCTTTCCTGGATCAATCTGGATCTCAGTGAGTGGATGTTAAGAATTGATTAGGGGCACCTGGGTGCCTTAGTGGGTAGAACATCTGACTCTTGATCTCAGGGTCATGAATTCAAGCCCCACGTTGGTGTGGAGCCTACTTAAAAAAAGGAAAAAAAATGGACTTGATCCTGGATTTGAGCCTGAGGGTGAAGGCAGAATGTGATAGTTTTAGGAGGAGAGAGGTGCTAAAAGGAAAAAGAAATATTGGTGATAAAGAGGGGTGTGCAGTGCTTCTCAATGGGGAGCTATAGGCATTTGGGGTGGGACAATCTTTGTTATTTAGGACTGACCTTGGCATTGTCTGACACCCGCTCGCTGACTGCCATTGTTGCCCCCAGTTTTGGTGACTACAGAAAATTTCTCTTCTCCATTTCCCAAATGCCCTTGGGCTGGGAGTCACAAATGGACTTCAGATTGGTGGGGACCCTGGACACGATTTGCTTGGCCCTAATATAGTGTGTAAACAGTTTGAATTTGGATGTTTTTTTGGTCAGAGATTCACTTTCTAGTTTGTTACAGGCTTTTCACTTGCCTGGCTTCTGAGGACATTTGAGTCTGCTCTTCCTGGATAAGCAAACCTCAAGCTACAGACTATTAGGGAAATGTCCCCAGAAAGTCTGTTTTACCAGGCTTTCCTGAAACTCCCACTTGCTGAAGGACAAGGTCCCGATTCAAAATCTCAAAAGCAAACCAAAGCACATAGACCCATCTGCCATCAATGAAAGAAACGAAAGTTACAGTTCAACTTCTGTTCTTTCTTATTTTCTTTTTCTAGACTTACATGTAATCACGGGCCTCTGCTTGGGCATCTTTGGAAGCATAATATGTGGATATTCGTGTGCAAGAATCATTCAGTTTATATTGACTGACCTCTTTAGCAATACACTAACTAGTGTCATTCTTTGCATTTCAATGGTGTACCTGACTTTCTACGTTGGTAAGGCAGAAACAAATACAAAAAAATGCTGCCCTCAAAGTGAATTTTATGTACTTTTCTTCTTCGTTGATCTTGAATCATTTGCTTCTTCCTAACTGCTTCCCCCTTGTTGCAGCCCCTCTGTGCATCTTGTCATGTTATTCTTCTGCTACTTCTAGCTCTTTCCTACTCTCTCTTAACATCTCCTTAATTACAACCTTCCCTTTGCATTATTTCTCTATGTAATTACTCTCTTGCTCTTTTTTTTAAATTAAAAAATGTTTATTTATTTTGAGAGAGAGTAAGCAAGGGAGGTGCAGAGAGAGAGAGAATCCCAAGCAGGCTCTGCACTGTCAGCGCAGAGCCCAGCTAAGGGCTCAAATCCACCAACCACGAGATCATGACTGGGCCAAAATCAAGAGTTGGACACTTAATTGCCTGAGCCACCCAGGCACCCCTCTCTTATTCTTTTTGAACTCCACCTTTTGACCTTACATTTAGTCATTGGCAGTCCCCTGGAATCAGCTCAGTGCTGATTCCTGCTCTGACCCTTAGCAACCCATCTCTAAAATGAGAGAACCAGGAGAGATGCTCCTGAGGTCTTTGCAGCTCAGCTGCCTTTCATTCCTTGGGCTTCACAATGAGGGGCCTGTAGGAATGGCGGCCCTCACCAGAGGCTAGGAGGCAGGAGAGTAGAGGGAGAAATCAGGTAGGTATACCTGTATCTGGAAAAGAAGCAGGAAAGTAGAATAATCGTAGGAGTCAAAGTGCCTAACTGGTAGACCTGCAATAATTTGCTAGTTTAGTCCAGTGGGATTGGCAATTAAGGATTTTTACTAGCCTGATTGAGCTAACCAGTCCCCAAGAGCCATAGCAACTGCATCGAAACAGTCAAATCCTGCTTCTGCTCTCACCCCACATAGTGGGGCAACTTACACCCATGAAAGACCTGAAGCATCAAAAGCTTAATTACTCTTGTCATCTCCAGTTACCTAAAAGCTCTGCTTCCGCTCTAGGTAGATTGCCACCTGGGACTTGCTTACTGCCTTGAATCAGTAAAAGTACAGAAGGCGTTCACTGAATGGTCATTTCCTTCAGATTCCTAATTTTCTTTTTTTTTTTTTCTTCTCCCTGTGAAACTTTTATGGATGCCTTAAATATCTGGAGAAAAAAATTTTAAAAATTAGTATTTCCATTTCTTCCACCAGATCATGAGTTCCTTGATGTGGAGGCTGTCTCTTTTTCATCTTTTTATTTATTCTCTTTTCTGTGTTCTCCCAGCCAACCCCAGTGCTTCCTATATGCCTGAAAGTAATTTGACACATGTTGGTTGAATACACTGATACTAGTCCTTGAAGCGTTTTGGAGTTAGGCAGACTTGAATTCAACCCCCACCTTCACAATTTATTAGCTTGCTGACCTTGGAATATTACTTAACCTCTCTAAGCTTTAGTTAGTTTCCTCATCTATAAAAGTGATATAGAAACACCTAGCCTATAGGGGTACTCTTGGCACTAACAAGATAATGTATGTCCAATGACTTGCTCATGCTGATAGGCTGGAGACAGCTCTTAGCCGCTTGCGAGAGCTGACTGTACACATCTCTTTCACAGCTCTGTTCAGGTGACATCGTGTTGAAATTGGTCATATTGCGAGTATTTACACCATGGAAATTGGCAGACACTGTCCATCAGGGACTTTTAAAAACTCATTTAACCTCCGGAGAGCTGCTTTTAAACATTTACTAGCTCACCACTGAACTCAAGTTCGGGCAGCTAACAAACGTTGGTTCCCTTCCACTTTCCTTCTGAAAGAGGGAGGTGCTTCTGGTCAGTGCTTGGGAGGCCTGGACTAGATTGTCCCTTTCAGTCTCAGAAACCACTGCTGAGGGAGGCTTGATGTTGGACCTGTGGCCTCGAGAACTTGTGAGGCAATAAATTCCTGTTGTTTAAGATAGTTTGTGGAACTCTTTTTCAGCAGCGCCAGGAAACCGATATTCTCCCTCCTCCATTGCACTTTCCTCTGCTTCAGGGATTAAAAAACCACTTTGGGTGGTCCTTTACTCTTATGTTTAATTATTTCAGTGGTAGACATGTTATCACGAGAAGTTTCATTGCCAGAAATTCCATTGCTAAACACAGATAAAATTCTAATGCACACACTCTCCAATGTTACATTTCTGTTATGTTATCTAATTTTGTTTTTTTTTCCCCCCTTTGCTAATGAACACTCAGTCAACTGGCTAAAGCCCAGGGAGCCTCTGATTGAGGTTACAGTGTCACCTCTTTGAGCACATACAGTAATTTCCATTTTTGTCTCTGTTGTGTTCAGTTCATGAAACCTGGACTTGTATAAAAATATTCATTCTTTTCCATGAAACAAAACAAAACAAAACAAAACAAAAAAAATAAATGGCACAGACATTGCCTCACAAAAGGCACAATGCTTCTGGAACATTGTTGGTTCACAGGTAGTGCAGTTGGAAATATTCATATATCAGCCCATGGAAGAAAGTTTCAATTTAGGACAGAAAAGGCACTTTAAGAGTCAGTGCATAATTCATGAAACATGGTAGGTTTTATAAAAGCCAGAGGTGTACCAAGAGAGGGGCTTAATCTAAGCATGAGGAATATTATATCAAGTGATGTTATTCACAATTTCTGGGGAATGAAGATAATAAAGAGCAGACAACATTTAAAGTTCCATTGTTTTAAAACTCTCTACAAACAATGCATCTCCTTCTTGCCTGTGCTGATGCTCTCCAGTGTCTCTTTGTATAGTCATTGGTCTAGATTATAAAGGCCCTCTGTCATCATCCAAATATATTTTAGTTAGAAATACATCCAGTCTTGAATCCTGGTGCTTTTAGGGAAAAAAAATTTCCCTTTGATTCTCCTTTTAGGGGGACCTTCACTTTTTCTAAACCAGAGAGAGGAAGAGAGAGACAAAGATTGAGAGAGCCACTTGTCCACAGCGTCAGTTCTCTGTGGTAGTTTTTTTCCATTGAGTCAGAAAAACATTGAGTTCCCTATGACTACTGGGGTTCGTGCTGATGAAAATTACTTTCTTTATTACATGGTCCATGATTTTTCGCCCCTTCAGAACACTTAGAATATTATTAAATATAATAGCATTTGTAATTTTGTAAAAATGTCACCTAATTATAAGAGTAATGCATGTTTATTGTAGAATTTTGGAAAAATTCTGAAAAGTCAAAGAAAAAAAATCACCAATAAACCTATGTTATAAATTAGACTATGGATACATTTTGGTATATGTACTCAGCCTTTAAAAAATACATATAAACACACATACATATATTAATGTATGCATTCATACCATGTAATCCTATAACATTGGGATTATATGAAATAAGATGACATCAGTTTTAAATTTTTTTCATGTTTATTTATTTTTGAGAGAGAGACAGAGCATGAGCAGGGGAGGGGCAGAGAGAGAGGGAGACAGAGAATCGGAAGCAGGCTCCAGGCTCCGAGCTGTCAGCACAGAGCCCAATGCGGGGCTCGAACTCACAAACTGTGAGATCATGACCTGAGCTGAAGTCGGTCACTCAACCGACTGAGCCACCCAGGCATCCCAATGACATCAGTTTTAAATAACGTCATTTACTGGTTTCCTCATAGCAGACGTTGTCTCCAAGTACTGTCTATTACTGAGAAAGATGACCTTTAAAATCCAGTAATACTGGAGCACCTGGGTGGCTCAGTTGGTTTTGGCTCAAGTCATGATCTCACGGTTCGTGGGATTGAGCCCCTCGTGGTCTGTCAGCACAGAGCTTGCTTGGGATTCTCTCTCTTTCCCTCTCTGTGCCCCTCCCCTGCTCATGCTCTCTCTCTCACTCTCAAAATAAATAAATAAACTTTTAAAAATAAAATAAAACAAAATACAGTAATACTAATTATGGGGCAGGGGAACTAAGATTTTGAGAGACAATTTCCCTTTCAGCACACTTCTGAGCACTACTGGTTTTACTGTCATTTGTTATTCATATTATATCAGTTAGATAAGAAGGTAAAAAGAAATCTGGGGCGCCTGGGTGGTTCAGTCGGTTGAGCATCCGACTTCGACTCAGGTCATGATCTGGTGGTTCATGGGTTTGAGCCTGTGTCGGGCTCTGTGCTGACAGCTCAGAGCCTGGAGCCTGCTTCAGATTCTGTGTCTCCGTCTCTCTGGGCCCCTCCCTCGCTCATTCTCTCTCTCTCTCTCTCTCTCTCTCTCTCTCTCTCTCTCAAAAATAAACATTAAAAAAAAAAAGAAATCTAAAGTGGACTGAAGTGATTAGATACACCAAAGGAATAATAAAATCCTCTTCAAATAAACAGTATTAATTTACTAAGCAGGAAAGCGGATGTATAAAAACAATGGCATAATAATAGTGACTATCATATATATATACTTTTTTTTATTTAAAGAGGTGCCAAGCAATTTTCATGTTATTTAATTTAATCCTCACAACAACTCTATGAGGCATTATTCTCTTAAACCCATTTTACAGATGCAGGGGTGCTAATAGAGGAAAAGGAGGTCACATTCTCAGAGCAGTCAGGTCTGCCTTGCTCCAAAGTGCTTCAAATTTCTGTCTACTATTTATCAGGCATCCATTCATTTACATATTATCTATGCTTCTGCACTACAGCCGCTGAACTGAGTAGTTGCAACAGGGACCATGTGGTCCACAAAGACTAAATATTTACTATATGGTCCTTTACAAAAAAGTTTGCTGACCCCTAATCTACAGGATTAGGCCAATCCCTTGAGGCAATTTTCCAAGAAATAGGACTCTTCAGTTTCTCACCAATTCTTCTCAAGATAAAGTACCTCCGTGTGCAGATTTGAATGCAACTAATTTTGTTCACTTTTTTCTCTCCAGTGGAATTTTTGGGAATGTCAGGAATGATTGCGTTAGTCACTGTAGGACTGAATTTAGATTCCTTAAGCTTTAAACCGAGGATTGAGTTAACAATTACTAAGTAAGTCTCCTATTGTATACTTGGTATAGATATCTTAGAAGTTTAGTGCTTAAGTTGTTCTGCCTTCTTGGACACATTTCATAACTTTTTTCACCTTTTTCTTTTTAAATTCATTACCAGTTATATTTGAAAGAACTTAAGGTACCAACAATTGTTGACATCGACACGTTTAACAAAAAAGACTACAAACGGCATGAAGCAAAAATTGGCAAATTTTATTTTTTTATTTATTTATTTTTTTTATAAAAATTTTTTTTTCGACATTTATTTATTTTTGGGACAGAGAGAGACAGAGCATGAACGGGGGAGGGGCAGAGAGAGAGGGAGACACAGAATCGGAAACAGGCTCCAGGCTCTGAGCCATCAGCCCAGAGCCCGACGCGGGGCTCGAACTCACGGACCGCGAGATCATGACCTGGCTGAAGTCGGACGCTTAACCGACTGCGCCACCCAGGCGCCCCACAAAATTGGCAAATTTTAAAGGAGAAATAGACAAACATTATATCTGAGATTTTTAAAAAATTTTTATTTTTTAAAATTTACATCCAAATTAGTTAGCATATAGTGCAACAATGATTTCAGGAGTAGATTCCTTAATGCGCCTGACCCATTTAGTCCATCCCCCCTCCCACACCTCCTCCAGTAACCTTCTGTTTGTTCTCCATATTTATGAGTCTCTTATGCTTTGTCCCCCTCCCTGTTTTTATATAATTTTTATTTCCCTTCCCTTATTTTCATCTATTTTGTCTCTTAAAGCCCTTATATGAGTGAAGTCATATGATACTTGTCTTTCTCTGACTGACTAATTTCACTTAGCATAATTCCCTCTAGTTCTATCCATGTAGTTGCAAATGGCAAGATTTCATTCTTTTTGATTGCCGAGTAATACTCCATTGTGTGTGTGTGTGTGTGTGTGTGTGTGTGTGTGTGTGTGTGTGTATACCACATCTTCTTTATCCATTCATCCATCGATGGGCATTTGGGCTCTTTCCATACTTTGGCTGTTGTCGATAGTGCTGCTATAAACATTGGGGTTCATGTGTCCCTTTGAAACAGCACACCCTTATCCCTTGGATAAATACCTAGTAGTGCAACTGCTGGGTTGTAGGGTAGTTCTATTTTTATTTTTTTGAGGAACCTCCATACTATTTTCCAGAGTGGCTTCACCAGCTTGCATTCCCATCGATTGATATTCTTTTTATGAATAATGTATCCGTGGCTCAGAAGCTGTGGTCATTTTATACATAACTCTTTGATAAAAAAAAAATTTACTTTGGATTGTGGGAAGTTTAAAAAAGACTGCATTCCTTTGTTTCCTTCATAAGGTACATGAAAGACAGCATCCTAGTATGGGAAGAGCTGGGAAAGAAAAGTAGCAGAAAGATGCAACACTAGCAAAACTCTTACTTGCCTTTTACATTTGGTAATGCAAGGTGTCATATGAACATCTCTGGATGGAGGGAAAAACCATTTGCTTGTCTTCTCAGATAAATGAATTAGTCTGTCTCTGAGAGACTATGCTAAATTACAGGATTGTTTCAGAGTTATTTCACACCAAGTCATAGCCTAGTGTGGATCGAATGAAAGCAAATGTTAAAATAAGAAAAATAAGCCATAATTTTGAGTTTTCCCATGAAGATTCTTTAAAAAACTTTAAAAATTTTTTTAAATATCTATTTATTTTTGAGAGAGAGAGTGTGAGCAGGGGAGGGGCAGAGAGAGAGGGAGACACAGAATCTGCAGCAAGCTCCAGCCTCTGGGCTGTCAGCACAGAGCCCGATGTGGGACTCGAACCCACAAACTGTGAGATCATGACCTGAGCCAGTCAGATGCTCAACCGACTGAGCCACCCAGGTGCCCCAGATTCTCTCTCTCTTTTGTTTTTTTAAATGTAGAGGACTATCCATTGTTCTGAAATTATGGCTTGCCTACATTTTTGGTGTTTAAATGTTCATTCTTTTATGAAATCCCAGTGCTAGAAGATGGTACTTTTTTTTAGAAAAATAACTTCACTTGGCAAAAAAAAAAAAAAAAAATTGGCACCTGTAACTCTTCTAATTTTGTGTTAGGTGAATGACACTTAACCGGTCTTTAGAATCCAGAAGCTTGGGAATAAATAGTTCACAGAACATACACTTTTTGTCTGAATTTGGACATTTTCCTGAGCTCAGTCATACTGTCAGTATCATTAGAAATTACTCATTATGATTCATTTAATTGTTTATTATTTAACCTATAAAACCAATCTTCTCTTAATGTTTACCGTAACCTGGACATTGTATCTTAGGTTTGAGGCTTCGTAACTGAGTCCCTTCTCAGAATGCACTCATTGTTAAGTGGTGGGCATGTTTCTGTAAGAAGCTAGTAAGCGTGAATAATTTTATATATTTATTGGGATCCTACTATATGTAAGGCAGTTTTTTAGGTTCTATGGAGACATTTGAACAAGTTTTCTACTCAGTTATTCCATCATTTCTGAATTTCAGAAAACTAAGCTTTGGGGTTAGAGGTCCCCCTCATACCCTTCCTTTCTCTGAGTTCTAAATCTGATGAATCAAGAGCTGGGAATGAGAGAATCAGACCATCTACTTAATTGGGGAAATGCAGTGTTAGGGAACATGGTTTCCATCTGCAGCCCAAATGAGGCTTCCTAATGCTTCTTTCCGAGTGTAGATCTTGAGACCCACCTTGAGGGAGACTGGTTTGTGGAACAGACCCACTTGCCTAGTTAGCTGAAAGGGAAAGTCCCAATGGAGGGAGGCCCAAGAGCAAGTGGAACTTGACATCTGCCTGTAGAAGTCAAACCTGGCTTGGATGCAGACATGTTACCGCACGGAACCAGAACAGGCCTGTGCCTTAACCACTGTGTTCTAGTCTGCTCAGTAAGAATCTTGGGGAGCGGGGCTAGGTGTGTGGCTGTTTGGGAAGCAATAAGGGGGATTCTAAGTCACTTGTCTGCTTCTGAACTATGGTGGTATAGAGAATTGGCACTGTAGGAATTCAAAGGAGGATCACTTCCAACGAGAGTGCTTAGGATGAAGAACACAGGATTCAAATTAGCCTTACAAGATTTTTAGGAATTCAGTAGATGGGAAAGCAGACTGGAGAGACTTTCAAGGTAAGAGACTTTCAAGAAAATCATGAAGGGAGAAATCCTGCAGAGGGCACTGAAGTGATCCAGTCAGCTATCGAAAAGTCAAGGTTAACCAGGTGGTTCTGGGTTCAGCTGCGGCAGCCCCAACAGTTTGATATGATGCCGGCTAATCTTGGCAAAACTGCCCCATCACCAACCGGAAGAGGGGGTGGAGATTCTTAATATTATGCCTTGCTTTTACTATTCTCCTATGAGAGGCAGCCCATGGGCATTGGTGTGATGAGGGTATTGGAGAATATGGAGCTAGGTGTATTTTAATTCCAACAAAATACTTTTAAATGTTGACTGCAACAGTGATGGAGGCAAGGACCTCTGCTAAGACAAGAATCATAGAATGTGATACATGCTTTTATGTGCAAAGGCAACTATCTTAAAAACACATGGCTTAAAACGTGATTTATTTTCCATTCATCCTAGGTTCCTAATAATGTTTTCAACTGTATACCAACATTTAATATATACTTTCTTTGGCATTGTAATTGGATGTGGACAAAACAAGTATTTGGGATTTCACAGTATGGTTTTCATGTTCATTTTATTTACAACAGTGAATTTTGTAAGGTAGGAATTATATTTTAAAGTTTGCTTACTGGACTTAGGTTCTTCAGCCCAGAATAAGAATTGCCCACTGGTGAGGGCAACAAGAACTCTTTGGATGTGGAGTCAGAAAACCCATGTTGTTGTCAAGGCCCAGACAATAACTTGCTATGCGATTGGGGGAAGTCTGTTTACTTTTCCAGGTCCCATCTGGAAAATGAGAAGGGGCTGTGGTATCAGCACAACTCATGAACTTTATAGAGATGAAAATTCATGGGCCATCTCAATGTACTGAATTGCATCTCTGGAGATGAGATCCAGGAAGCCATTTCAACATGTTTGTTAATGGTTGAACAACACTGGACCTTATTAATGGCTCCTAACATTTTTGTTGACTTTCATCCTCATTTATTATCACCTATAGCTATGATAAAGCCATTTGTTAAGCCCTTACCATGTACATTATGCCATTAATACTAATACAACCTTATGAAGTAGGTGTTATTGCATCATTGCACAGATGAAGCCCAGGGAGGTTAAAAAGTTGCCTAGAATTGCCCCTCTTGAAGTGCAGAATTGGGGTTTAAACTTGACCCCCAGTAGCACATTTTCTCTCGAACACCATTGCCCACTCGTGATGGTCATGTCTTCAATAAGAATTCATGACAGTGTCTCTGAAAACATTATCATTCCCACTCAGAACAGGCCTGGCCAACGAGCTTACTTTATAAGATGTTCTCATGGGACCTTGCTTTTGCTGAGGTCACTGCACGCCACTCAGTCACTCTCACACGGAAGGATGTGTATGCAATTTGTTTCTTTCTACCATGGAGGCTTATGTGCAAGTTGACATTGGTCACAGAAAATGAAGAAAGATAAATGACTTTTTGAACCTTTGTTTGACTCAGCTGCACATCTGGCATCTCATTTCATTTCATAAACACTAGGAAATGAGAATTTTATAGATGAAGAAACTGGCCAACAAAGGCCAAGTACCTTGCCCAAAGTCAAGTGGCTAGGGAGTACTAGAGATCTTGTGGGAACTTATGGTTCCACCTCCCCAGAGGAAAGGCTTTAATGGAAGGAGTCAACCTAAGGGGACCTCAACGTCTGGGTCAGCTTTCCATAAGAGACTTGTTGAGAAAAACATTTTAGAGGATGTGCCAAACTAAGGCCCCTTACATAATTACATAAGACATAATTATTGCTAACATGTTTTGAGTGCTGACCACATTCGAAATATCATTCTAAGCCCTATGAATGTTGCCCCATGTAATTGAAACTTCACAATAATCCTTTGAGGCAAGTACAATTATTATTATTTATTATCTCCACTTTACAGGATGAAATTGAGGCTTAGAGAGGTTAAAGAACTTAAGTTTACATGGTTAGTGAAAGAAGCTTAAATCTGAACCCTGGTAGATCGACTCCAGAGCCTTTGCGACACTGCCTTTCTGGTTTTGGTATCAGGCAGTGATATGAGTTGTTCCATTTTGGCTGGACTCAATGGTATTTCAGAGAAAGATCATTTAGTAAAGCTGAAAAGTTTGGTAAGAATTGCTTTGCAAAAAGCTTGAATGGAAGGCCGAGGGGTTTACCCAAATTCATTATATACATTATAGATGGTAATAGCAGATTTTCTGTTTCTCAGTGATAGGAATTCTCTAAACTGTCTTGTGAAATTCCCAGCTGAGTAACTGATACACAATATATTTTTTGAGTCTAAGAACATGTCAGTTTTATTTCTGCTGAAATCTCATTTGAGGGATAGTACTGATATTCTTTTGGTGAAGATCCCCTAAAGATAGATTCTACATTTTTGATACAGAGTCTTATAGAAAAATTATTAGTAGACACTTGTGGTGAGCATAGCATAAGAATAGAGTTTTTGGATCACTATGTTGATAGTGGGTCAACTATTCTCAAATTAAAAAAAAAAAGAAAAGAAAAATGATCTGTAGAGAAATAGGCACCGATTGAAATTATTTATATGACATTTAATTTATGATTCTCATGGAAGCTCAAGAAAAATTTGATTAAGCTAAGTTTATTAATGTGCCTACAATAATAATTACTTTTCGGCCATCATCTGTGTGTCCTCTTGGCCTCATTTCTGATCTAGTCATGGTCTTCCAGGGAATAGATGAGCTTGTCAACGTTATTTGAAGAAATTTCTCTCAGAAATACACTACCCAAATCCAAATAGTATATTAAAACTTCCAGCAGTTTTTTGAGACTTGAGTATTATATGAAAAATTTAGACAGTAGATTTGGTTCATCCCAGAAAAGTTGAACAATTTATCAATAAACTGAATTATTTTCTCTTTCCTGAAAAAAATTCCTATGAAATTTAGTTTTTAGTAGTGTCAACCATGAATAACATTAATACATAAGGTGTGACTTAAAAAAAAAATATTTTTCTCTCCACAGGTTGCTTACTATTGTGTTAGTGAGCCCTGTTCTGATGCGTGTAAATTATGACTATAACTGGAGATGGGGAATTGTTATAGCATGGTCTGGAATTAAAGGAGTTTTTAGTTTACTCTTGGCTCCTGAAATTCATAATCTGGCTGATCAAAAAATAGACTCACCACAAATGGTAGGAAAAATCATCTCATAATATTTATTCATTTTGTTTATTTTGTAGCACTTGTCATAGTACCCAATAATAAAGTTAACCATTTACAAATTTTTTTAGTTTAAATTCCAGTTAGTTAACATACTGTGTAATATTAGTTTCAGGCGTACAATTTAGTGATTCAACGCTTCCATACAATTCCCAGGGCTCATCACAAGTGCACTCCTTAATCCCCATCACCTATTTTACCTATTTTCTCTCTTCTGTTCAGCTTCCTTGCTTTCCATTATTTTGTCTTCTTTATCACTTATTTGTTTCTCTACTTCTTCCAGCTTTGTGTTCATTGCATCAAGCCTGTTTCCAATCTCAGTTATTAAATTTTTCATTTCTGACAGTTTCTTTTTTAACTCTTTTGTCTCTGTGGTAAGGGTCTCCCTGAAGTCTTTCCATTCTTTTCTCATAAGAGTATACTTATGATTGTTGCTATAAATTCTCGATCAGTCATGTTACTTATATCTGTTTTAATTCACTGTCTTCTTCTCTGTGTTAGAAAAGCTGGTTTCCTGCTCCTGAGAGTAATGGCTTTATGAAGAAGAGGTCATATAGTGTCCAGGGCCTGTCACTTCCCAGGGTGTCTGTGGTGCATGTTGCGTGAGCTCTGCTGTTGTGTTTTGGCTGCTCTATCCTTCGGGTCAGCTGTCTGCAGAGGCTCTCCTTGCCTGCAATGGCCACTCTTTGGTCCTTGGTCAGAGTGTGGTGAGTTTTAACTACATGTGCTCTGGTCTGCTTGTTAAATAATACCTGATACTGCTTCCAGTAGAACCGAAGCCCTGTAGAACTCTCTGATCAGGAGACATGGTGTGGGCAGGAGGTTCTGCTGGTCTTCGGGGGAAGGGGCTGGCTAAGCTGGCACTGAGGCAAGCTTGATCAAGAAGGGCAGTCCCACCAGAATGCACAGGTGTGGGACTTGGTGTAAGCAGTTAGGCAGCCCTGTGAGTGCTACTTTGCTTCCTGCAGGTGGCTCTGTGTTTAAGATGAGGGGCAGGGAAGGGAAATGGTTCCAACCAGCTCCTTTGTCCTCAGAGAGGCATCTCCATGATATCTGCCTCTTAGGGAAGCACACTGAGAAGAGTGAATAATTTCCCCACTGTCTGCTCCAGGCGTTTTTCAGATCACTGTTTCTGCATCATCTGCCCCAGTTAGTTTGCCTGCCTTCTCTCTGGGAGTAGGGCAACATCTTCAGGGCACAATCCCAGTCAAGGCCACTGATCTTTCAAACTCCATTCTTCAAGCCCCACTGATTGCAAGAACTCACAAAAAGTAGCCCCTTATGTTTTCCCAGCCAATGGTTTTGGGGAAGTGTTTTCCTTGTGCATTCCCCTGTGTGCTCCTCTCTCTCTCTCTTTCTCTCTCTCTCTCTCCTTTGTCTGTGACCAGGGATCCCTCCCCTCCACAGCACTTGTGATCCATTTCTCCTCCAAACCACATCTCCGTACTTCCTACCTTCCTCAATGTGGCTTCTTCTCTCCAGAGTTTTAGTTATGGAGTTCATTCTGTCAGTCTTCAGGTTGATTTCTGGAGTCTTAGAATGATTTGATAGTTACCTAGTTATGTTCGTGGGGTGAGACAAGCCTAGGGTCCTCTTCCTCCACCATCTTTTGTCCCTTCTCCTTAGGTTAACTTAATTAAAAAAAATTTTTTTTAACATTTATTCATTTTTGAGAGACAGAGAGAGACAGAGCATGAGTAGGGAAGGGACAGAGAGAGAGGGAGACACAGAATCTGGAAGCAGGCTCCAGGCTCTGAGCTGTCAGCACAGAGCCCAACGCAGGGCTCAAACTCACGAACTGCAAGATCATGGCCTGAGCCGCAGTCGGACGCTCAACCGACTGAGCCACCCAGGTGCCCCGAGGTTAACTATTTTTAAAATTAGATTTGAAAAATGCATTCTTTTAAGAAGAAAGGAACTTTCAGAGGGAAGTTTGTTTATGTTGATAGTCTGAAAGGGACCAACAGTGAAGTAATGGTGTAGGATGTGGAAATCAGATGGACTTGGGGTTGAATCCTGGCCCCCTCGTCACAGGCTGGGTGACCTTGGGCAAGTTCTCCAGATTTGTGGAACCTCAATTTCCAGTTGAGGATTGAGATGATACTTAGTAAAGTGTCTGCCACTTAGCAAATGCTCAATAAATGTTACTAACTCTCCCTCAAAGCCAATCTGGTAGTGGCAGTATCTGTGGTACTGAGAATCCAGGGAAGATCCAAAGACTCCAGTACATCTGCTGACAGTGTTAGGGCCCCTTGTTATTTGTAACAGTACTGTGTGAGTTAGCTGGAGAAGTTGCTAGAAATCCCTGGGACACCCCCCTCCCCCACCTCCCAGTCAGATGAATTCCAACCCTGCTTCTGGGAGGGTTGCTTCTGAATAATGTGAATTAAGAACATCTGCCCACCTCCCAAGGAACTTTAATCTGCAGATAAATGTACAGAGTTTCTTGATATTGGCTAATTTCCAGCTCAGGATTTTCTCTTCTTTGTCATTTCCCCCCTGTTCCAGAAGACAATATTTTTAGAATATCTTCTTTGGAGAATCAGTTATCACCCTCTCCATCTTGCATGTAGAGAAATTAGAACAAAGAGAATAGCACGTTAGGGAAAGAACTCAGGTGCCCTAACTCCCAGAAGAAGTGCTTTTTCAAAATGGACTACTATATTCGTCACCATCTTTCCTGAGAATTTGTACTTTATATCTATGGCCATCATCTGGGAATTAATTTGGAGTTCAAACAAACCTGTGATTTTGCAGACTTTGGGTCCTTTCATGCCCCAAAGGAAAAGTATCATAACCAACGTCTGAGCTCCTTCAATTTTCTTTTGTGCAAGGAATTCGCCTAAAACCAAGTCAACGAAATGCTAACTAGCATTGAGTATCACTTACAGTGTTTTTCAAATCTGTCTGATATTACATGGATCCCTTTAGCACCACCCCAGACCTACACAATCAGAATCTGCAGGGAAGAAACCTGGAAGTCAGTATCTTTTAGAAGCACTTTCAGTGCTGTTATCAGTCAAGTTTGGGAAACACTCTCAGAGAACATACTGCTGTTGACTCCATTTTTTAGTGAAGAACACTGAGGCTCAGAGTGGTTAAGTCTACTGACCCCAAATTACATGGCTAATTAAAGTGGTAGAGGCAAGACCAGCAAATGTGGTTGTGTTTCTGCTTCTGTGAAGTGTCTCTCCAGACCCCACCACAGCTCCTGTAGGCTCCGAGCCTCCTGAGCAGCCATAGTAAATGCTGGTGGCAGACACACTTTCCCTTGTCTCCACAGTCACCACTGCTACTCACCATCGGCTGGTGGCTCCCCAACCCTGCAGGCTCCATGGCCGTGTCTGTGATGCCTACCATCCTCCTGGCTTTGCGTGGCTGCTGCTGAAAGCAGCAACAGTGGAGAGCTCTTTGGCCAGTATTCTTATCCTTTCCAGAAATCACAAAATCTTTTCTCATGCACATTGAAAACTAATTTCTGCTCCAGTATATTACATTCAAGCACTGTCCACAAAACAACCCTTTGCCCTATCTATCAGAAGCAAGATTTTAAATGTGGATTAAGATAGAATTTTGTTGGTGGTTAATTGAATAATGATTCCCTTTGGAGAACTTATTCATTTGTTTTTCTTGGCTCTAACTATTTGTATGTTTTGTTTTTTAGTTTTTATTGTATGTACAGGTAATATCACTAATGACTATGGGAATAAATTCATACATGATGACTCATTCAGCCAGGACATTAGGTAAAGTATATTTATCTTTCATTAATTAACTGGAGAGAATAATGCAAACACATTGTTGTTGGGAGTCATGGGGACATTTCTTAAGGAGCTCAAGGAATTGATTATGAAATCATTCATTTTCATTCATTCATTATTTACAGATGCTGCATTAATTGGAATATTGGTTTAGCCAGTTTAACAGAAACCACATTCGCAGTGGCTTAAACAAGATAGGGAACTTTCTTTTTCTCTCCATCAAAATGTCCAAAAGAGTGGGATGGTTCTACTTCACGGGGTTGTCCATAGATCCAGGATCCTTGTATTTTGTTGTTGCTCCTCTCTGGAATGTTGCTCTTGTCTGAGGGTAGAAGCTGACTCATAACCACTATATATTCAATCCAGCCAACTAGAGAGAGAAAATGGGGAGATGGGTGGAAATGGAGAGTAAGCAGCTTCCTTTTAAGGGCATAGCCTAGAAATTGTATATATCATCAGCACTCACATTCCATTGGTCAGAATTTAGTCACATGGTCACACATGGGTAAGAGAAGCTATAAAATATTATCCCTACCTGGGATAATGTAGGGATAATGGTGGAGCCATGGCTGGCCGTGTGCTCAGCCAAGACTTGGAGATTCTATGGCAAAGGAAGAAGGGGAAAATGAATATTGGGAGTCCTTTGGCTGGAACCACCATCTTCCAGTAATTTGCCAAAATGACCAACACAAAGGGAAAGAGGCCTTTCCTATGTTCTCTAGGCCTTTTAGAAAACATGGAGTAGTTCCTTTGCAAATCTACAAGAAAGGTGATATTGTAGATATCAAGGTAATGGAGACTGTTTGAAAAGGAATACCCTACAAGTGTTACCATAGAAAAACTGGAAGAGTCTACAGTGTTACCCAGCATCCTATTGGCATTGTTGTAAACAAAGAAGTTAAGGGCAAGATTCTTGCCAAAAGAATGAATATACATATTGAACATATTAAGCACTTAAAGAGCCGAGATAACTTCCTGAAGTGTGTGAAAGATAATGATCAGAAGAAGAAGAAAGCCAAAGAGAAGAGTACTTGGGTTCAACTGAAGAGCCAGCCTGCCCCACCCAAAGAAGCACACTTTCTGAGAACCAATGGAAAGGAGCCTGAGCTGTTGGAACCCATTCCCTATGAATTCATGGCTTGATAAATGTAAAGGAAAAAAAAAGGTTTTAAGATTGTAAAAAAAATAAAAGAAAATGGATATTGGGGGATAATCAGCAGGCTCTGCCACAGTTGCTTATTTCCAGAAAACATTTGAGGCCATTGATAATAAAGTGCATAAATTTGATAAAATCACAAATCGACACGTAGTCAATAGAGAAATCTAAGATAAGATAGTTGGTGGCAGTACAGTCAAGTGGGGAGGGAGAAGGCTGGATGGGATTACACAAAGTCTTCGAATAGGGCCTTAGTATCTCTCAATATCCCATGGTCTGATCCTCAGCTAAGCTGGTGCAGAGGATGATCCTTTCAGGGTATCTAAAATTGATCAGACTGCTGGAGATATACAGCACTCACAGGAGCATGTGGATAAAGCAGAAAAAATCAATCAGTTAATTTATAAAGAGGATGATTTCTTTCTATGTCTGAAATAATTGTGATCATTATTCAGGGTATTCACCTCTAAATACCAATTTCCTTGATAAACAAAACTAGTCATCAGAAGGTATCTTGGAAAGCATGGAACTAATGAGAGGTCAATGGAAGGACGATGTTGAAGGAGGGTTCTTCTAAACAGGGAAATAGCCTGGTGAATTTTCCCTATCCTGCCCATGAGAGACATTACCTCTTTGCTTGTGTCTTTTTGCAGTCCTGCCCATTTCTAAAACTGCACCCCGCCAGCACTACAGCAGAACTTCCTGTGACAGCCCCCTTCAAAGCCAAGGGCTCCAATATATGAACTGGGCTAATTAAGTGGGGCAGATTTCTGGTAGCTCTTCTTTTCCCCTAGTTATGGATCTGTTCTTGTTCTCAGTGGAAATGTATGCTTGGTCAGCAAAAGCCTACGCTGGAGTGTGACCAAAGTTAATTTGATCTTTGAAGGCTTTCTCACACCTCCCTTCTCAACAATTTATTTTTGACTCTCAGGGATCCAGACCCACTCCATTCTCTTTGCTTAGGATATCACATCCGGATTTCTCCCATGCTTCTTTTCTTGTGATTCCTCCTACTCTGATACTCAAAGGCAAGATCAACAAGGGGTTTTACTGTCACGGTAATATTTTTTTCTCCTCTTTTTCTTCCCTTATAACTTTTTAAAAGTTTATTTATTTATTTTGAGAGAGAGAGACAGAGAGAGAGAGAGCATGCACATGTGCAAGCAGGAGAGGGGTAGGGGCAGAGAGAAAGGGAGAGAGAGAATGTCAAGCAGGCTCCACGCTCCGTGCAGAGCCCAACACAGGGTTCGATCTCACAACCGTGGGATCATGACCTGAGCTGAAATCAAGAGTCAGGTGCTTAACCAACTTAACGAGCCTCCCAGGTGCCCCACAAAATTTGTTATTGTAGTAGTTAAACCTCGGAATTTTCATTATAAAACAAAAGTATATGGTAAATACTTTCTCCTTGTAGAATCTATGTTCATCCTTTCTAGAAATACTACGTGGCACACATTTAACACCTAACAGAGTTCAAGTTTTATCAGTAAGAGTTTCAAACCAACTACTGTCTAGTCAAAGGCTTTAACAGATTCCCTCCTCACACTCTTCCAGGATCATCTTAAACACAGAGAATTCATTCAAATGTATTGGTGCCACCAAGTGGTCCACATATACTCATGTTTCCCCAGAGCAACTGGAAAGTATTTGTTTCTCCATCATATGGGGAGGATGTAGTTAGGCAAATGAAAAAAATTTTCTTCCTGTATGGTCTCAGCCATACAGCTTTGAATCTAAAGCTGACAAATTCTAACTTAAGCCTACAGTCAAATGTGTCTCTGCTCTGGACCATAGTGAACCAAGAGGGATATGCCTCCAGACCTTTGGGATCCCAGAAATTTCAAATACTGTCATTACATACAGTGTCCCATAAAGAATGCAGTAAAGTTAACTAAACGTTTGGAACTCATTTGGACTCTTTATGGAACATTCCACATGCAGTTACAAAAAGAGAACAGTTTTATTGAGATGGGATTCCAAGTGAGCAGGTTAAGCTCATTCACTAATTAAATTCTTCTTTTCAGTGAGTGAGCCTCATAGCTGTAACTTCAAATCCATACCTCAAGAAAATACAAATGGCTACAAGTTTTGAGACATGTGGATTTGCTGCTGGCCAGGAAACAGATACATATTAAATTTGAGGGATCTCTGTTGCAGTGACCTCAATATTTTAAATTTTTTAAATTTTATAGAAGAATCAGTTGGAGAATTGTTAAAATGCAATTTCCAATTGATTCTCTAGGTATGGGTTGGATCCTGGGAATTTGCATAGTTTAATAGGCAGCCTTCCTCTGTAGAAGACACAAGTAGTTTTCTATACTTCGAGAAATACTGATTGGGTGCCTTGAAGTAGCAAGTCATGTCTCTAGATAAAGGGAATGAAAGGAAATGAAGAAAGCATTCCTTAGCAATTGAGTCAGATAAAGTTGAGTTATACAACCAGGAGAAACAGAGTTGGGTAATTTTTTGGAAAATTTTGGACCAGATGCGGTCCTTGCTTTTCTTTGAGCACTCTGGTTTGGCTATGCGAGTGATTGACTGCACCAACGAGATTTCACTACATCTTGCAGGATTTTGCCTCTTGGAGTCTTTGCTGTATTCTATTAAGATCCTTGCTTTTCTTTGTCACAGGTTTGTGTGCTATTTCCCTCCCAAGGCAAATGGCCATGCAGAATGCCATTAAGCACATTCAGGAGATAATACAGAGCACAATAACGCTATTTAAAACAGAAAAAATTTTGACAAATGTTAATTGGACCTTAGTAGAAGAAAAAACAAAGATTGAATACACCATTCCTGTGAGTTGATACCTGGCAAAAAAAAAAAAAAAAAAAAAAAGTCCTCCTTTCTCTCCTGGGTCTGCCTTTCTTGCTTTAGTTTGTTATATTAAAAAAACCTCTATTCTGCTAATGGAATGTCAGAAAACTGAGGAGTCGGGGGTATATTTACTAGCTTTGCTATCTGGGTGAAAAAACTTCTTTGAATTCTCTCTAAAGAGAAGGTCTTGGTAATTTAGCTTTGTTTGCCAACATTGGAGAATTGGTGTTTACATGGCTGGTTGACTAACTGTGCATGGCCTCTGCCAAGCTGATGTTTCTGACCACTTGAGGAGCTGAGCCACCTGCCCTCACATTACTATAAAAAGCAGGAAACACAGGTTGCTTCAGAGAGCAATCGAGCAAAGACAGGTTTGGGGGAGAATCTGACTTACAAATCTCTCCGAATTTACGACTTTTAAAGCACACAATTAAAAGCAACATTTCTCATGTGGAGAGCATACCCAGTTATGCATAGCCCTTCCTTTTAACCATTCTGATTTAAGTTATTAGAATCTTGGTTAAGTGAAGTGCTTGTTTTAGCTACTTATTTTAGCTCTTTTTAACTTTATCTCTTTATGTTTTTAAACTTAGTCTGATACTGTTCAGTTTTCCCACGTTTCTCATGGTAGTGAAACGGAGGAGTCCCCAACAGAAGAAGTTTTAATAGAAGAAGCCAGATTGCATGTAGCTATAATACAAATGGTTGGTACAGTTCACATAATCCGCTTTTTATTTATTTATTTATTTTTAATTCTTGCAATACTTTCAATTCTTACCTCTTTCAGGTGACTAGAATGCCTCTTTCAGGGCTTTCAGGTGACTAGAAAAAATATTTTTTCAGTTAAAAAAATTTTTTTAAACATTTGTTCATTTTTGACAGACAGAGAGAGACAAAGCATGAGTGGGGGAGGAGGAGAGAAAGAGGGAGACACAGAATCCGGGGCAGGCTCCAGGCTCTGAGCTGTCAGCACAGAGCCCAATGTGAGGCTCGAACTCACGAACTGTGAGGTCATGCCCTGAGCAGAAGTCAGATGCTTAACTGACTGAGCCACCCATGTGCCCCTATTTTTTCAGTTTGGATAGCATATTAGTTGTTAAAATTTGTTTGATTTATAGAAGTTAAAAATAACAATAAGTGTCTTAGGCTTTAAGTTCAAGTCACAAATTTTATTATCCTGTTCTACGTCTTGTAATTTTTGACCGTTCACTTTTGAGGGGACTTTGAACAATGTTTGGTGCTATTTACATACCTATTTAACTAAATATCTTCAAATATTTAAAACTGCTCTTATAAACTTAATGTATTTGAGTTTCTTTTATATAAAGTTCTCTTAAGTGCTTATTTAACTCTTATAAATTTAATAAATTAAAATACATCTAGTGAGCCAAAAATTCTCTTGAAATATTTAAGATTTAAGTTTTCAATGGTTTAATATAAGGAAGATTTTATTTTTAAATTTATATATTATTGTGTTATGTATTATTTATATTTAAAATAAGGAAGATTACTAGGTAAAATCAAGTTTAAATCAACTTATCAAATTGCACATTTTAAATTGGGGTTATATTCTAATAAGACATTTTATTCACTATAGCAAGCACACAAAAACATATACATATATTTGTTAAGCCAAGTCTATCTTTCTTACTTGTATTTTAAAACTTATTATTATGAAGAATTTCTAATTTCTAACATATACAGAAGTAGATATAATAGTATAATGAATCCTTATGTACCCATGACCCAGCCTTAAAAACCAACATGACAAACCTTGCCCCACCTGCAATCTCATTCACTACCCCACCTTCCGTATCATTTTGAAACAAATCCCAGATATTATATTATTTCATCTGTAAATATTTCAATTACATATCTCTAAGTTTTCAAGTCTTTTAAAAAACATAGCAAAATATTAGCATTATACCTAGAAATTAATAATAACATCAAACATTGAGTCAGAGATCAAATTTCCAACTCTCATTAATATGATCAATGTATATTTTCACAGTTCACATTTTTAAATTGAATTCCAGTACAGTTCCCACATTGTAATTAATGGATAAGTCCTTTAAGTCTCTTTTAATCTATAAATTCCTTCTCTTATTTTATTCTGTTGAAGAACATACTTCTCCTTAATGCAAAAAAATTAATACCATATTTTCCTTCTTTTAAACAATTCTTTTTTTCTTCTTTTAAACATTTCTGAACTTAATTTAAAATACTCCCAGAGTTTGAAAATTTCTTATCAGGAGCAGTAGAATATGGTCATAAATTTTTGATAGAGCCTCCTATTAAGAGGTGGTGCCTATATCCCTCCTCTCCCCCCCCCCCCCACCTCATTGAATTTGAGCTGTTCTTGTGACCTGTTTTGACCAAAAGTATGTCAGAAGTGACTTTGGGAATGTTCTGGAGCCTAGGCTTTGAGAAGATTTACAGCTTCCACCTTCTACTTTGAATACTGCCCTGAGATTATCATGTGAGCTGAAGAATGAGAGGCTGCATAAAAGTAAACTGAGGCACACAGCCAAGAGTCAGTACCCTATTACCAGACTTGTAAATAAATGTTAATTTAAAAGGGTGGGGGCAATAGACTCAAACTCTCAATGGTAGGAGATGCAAAGAATTGTGACCATATTTTTGTTTGTTTTTTCTTGGATGCTTCCCCCAACCAAGTTTTATTGAGTAATAATTGGCATACATTGCTGTATAAGTTTAATGCATAGAGTTGTGATGGTTTGATTTACATATATTGTGAAAAGATTACCACGATGGGTTTAGCTAACATCCATCTTCTCATATAATTGTAAGAAAAAGAAGAAAAGGAGAAAAGGAAAAAAAAATAGGGTATAACCATATTTAATGTACTACACTGTGCTCACTGGCCACAAATATTCATATGCCTCCTATAAACAAAATACACTCATCCTTTTCTAAGACACACCCCCCTGCACCCCCTACACCAAGCTTCATCTTATTATGGCATTAGATTCAAAGTCTAGTATCTCATGATCTGCATTTGGTCTAGGTATGCTGAGATTCCTTAGTTGTATCTCCTTAAGTATTATTCCTCTTGATCTAGAGACCTATGAACTAAGAAACACGTTATCTGTCCCCCACCCCCTCTCCATTTAGTGCTGATCAACAGACACTTCTGTTCAAGAAGGGGAAGAACAGGAAGTACTGATTAATCACTGGTCCATGGCAATTATGAAATCCCACTGGGCATAGGAACAAGTGCACCTCATTCTTTACATTTCCATAGAAAATAATCTATGTTTGTAACTGACTGGCCTTCTCAGTCTGATTTCTATCAGTAGAAACTTGGGAGGTTTCTATTCATTTAGAATAGTTTTTGTCTCTTTTCGTCCAACCTGGTACAATTTACTTAAAAACTTGTGTATTTTCAATCAATCTGATTATAGTCCACTCCACTCCACAATTCCTTTTCAGATAGGCCATATGTCATAAGAGTCGGAGAAAGCCTTTGGTCTGCTTGAGAAGATAGACTGAGTACCAACTTTTAGTCTTTCAGTGGTCTTAACAAAGAGTCTTTGATCTTGATTTGATCTGGACCTGAGGCTATATTTTACTGTCAGCACACTAGACTTGATCTTTACTTTTAGATCTTTTGCCAGCTGAAAAGACTGCAATGAGAAACAAATTTAGTTTTCAACCTGGCAAATCGTGGAGTCTTTTTGCTAATTTCTGCTGCAGATTGAATTGTTTCTCTTTGGTTTCCCTAGCTCTTCCCATACTTTATCATAAGTAGCTTTAAAAGTTGATAGTTTTAGGGGTGCCTGGGTTAGCTCAGTGCGTTGAATGTCTGACTCTTGATTTGGGCTCAGGTCACGATCCCAGGGTTGTGGGATTGAGCCCTGCGTCAGGCTCTGCACTGAGGGTCAAGCCAGCTTAAGATTCTTTTCTCTCTTCCTCTGCCCCTCTCCTCTGCTCATTCTCTCTCTCTCTCTCTCTCTCTCTCTCTCTCTCTCTCTCTCTCTTTCTCTCAAATAATAAAAACAAAATTAAAAAAATTTAAAAGTTGATAGTTTTAATATTTCTAGCATGTTAGAAGTCTAGAAATGTTCTTAGCAGCCAGATTCATAAGTTATTTGGGCACATTTTCCACCTTCCCAGTGTCCTCAGGTGACAGTATTGCCCATTGTGGTGCCTCTTTGTAGCACAGCTTCCTCCCTCCCACCTCCAATACCAGTTTTTGTACTGTTCTCTCACTCTACTCACCCCCAAGTCCTAAAGCTAATGTTTTAGCCTTTGTTATGGAGGCTTTGAATAACTGGTACTGACTGTTGTTTTGGCTAGCCTTTGCTGTATATCAAAATGCCCCTAAACTTACTGGCTTAAAACAATAATTTATTATTTCTCACAGTTCTGTGGGTTGGCAATCTGGATGATTCTGTCATTGATCTTGGCTGGGAGCACTCATGTGTCTGTGGTCATCTCATAGTTCAGTGGGGTTGTGAATGTCCTCATTCACCAATTTGGCAGTTGATGCTGGTTGCCTTTCAGAGCACTTTGATGGTCTTCCATATGGCCTTCTATCTTGCAGTAGAGTGGACTGGGCTTCTTCACGGCATGGTGGTCTCTGGGTTCCAACAGAGTGAGCGGAGAAGCTGCAAGGCCTCTAAATCCTGTGTTTTGGAACTTGAATATCATCATTTTTACTCCCATTCTATTAATTAAAGCAAATCACAAAGCTAGCCAGAGTCAATGAGTGAAGAAGTGGACTCCATCTCTTAGGAGAAGCAGTAGCGTCAGTTGCAAAGGGGCATGGACACAGGAAGGCATGGATACATTGGGGCTGTTTCTATAATGACCTACCACATTTACTTTTTTAAGCCAACAATCCCATGTAGTAGCCCACTCCATGTTGTCCTTTAATGGCTTTCCTGAGAGTGCCCTCTAGTGGCATTCCTCCCTGTTTTTGTGACCCCTTTCCTTTTTGGTCTCTTTCATAAGCTCCTCTCTTTCTTTTTATCTCTTTAATGTTTTCTTCAGAGCATGATTAATGTTTAATGTTTTCCTCAGAACAGTTAACTCTGTCCATCATTCTTCCCTTATAATCTCTCCTTCTTTTTTCTTAGCTACGCTCATTTCAATGCTATCCACAGATGTTCCTCAAATCTATATTCTTCCTTCCCAAACTCTCACCACCATCTCTTTATACTCATAAGTTCAACTGTGGCTAGACATTTCTTAGACATATCGCTGGCACCTAAATCCACACTGAACTCATCTCAAACTGGCTCTTGTATTCCTAGTCTCAGTGAACGGGCTCATTACCTTATGTGATCACTCAGGTCAGTCCTCTTTCTCTCTCCCTCTCCAAGCTCTACCATTCTTACCTTCTAAATATTTGTCAAATATGCCCCTTTCCATTCTTGTGTCTATTAATTTAGGAAATTATAACCTCTTTCCTGAATAATAAGCTTCAACTGATCTCTCTACCTCCAATTTTTCTGCGGTCAAATCACAGGGATTTATCCAAAAGACAAATAGGACTATACCACCTTCCTGCTTAAAACCCTACAATGGCTCATCAGGTCCTACAGCATTTTCCTAAGTGAGTTCCAAAAAACATTTGCTCTGATCCACAGAATGTTGATAGGAACTGCATAACAACAACAACAAAAAGTTTCCATGCTCAAATTTGTTTGGGAAATTTCTCCAGGATAGATCATATATTGGGTCACAAAGCAAGCCTTACCAAATCTAAGAAGATTGAAATTATGTCAAGTATATTTCCTTTATATCATTATAAAGTTGGTATAAAACTAGAAATCAATGGTATAAAATAGTATAAATGGTATAAAACTAGAAATCAATAACAGGAAGAACACTGAAAAATTCACAAAAATATGGAAATTAGATAACACATTCCTGAAAAACCAGTGGGTCAAAGAAGAAATCAAAAGGAAAATCAGAAAATATCTTGAGACAAATGAAAATGAAAACACAACATAGCAAACCTTATAGGATGCAGCAAAAGCAGCTCTCAGAGGGAAATTTATAGTGATAGATGCCTACATTAAGAAAAAAGAAAGATCTCAAATAACCTAACTTTACACATCAGGAAAAGAAGAATTTGTTCTTTGGGCCCATTTTCATAAAGTTAGTAGAAAGAAGGAAATAATAAATATTTAAGCAGAAATAAATGAAATAGGACAAGAAAGACAACAGAAAAAAATCAATGAAACTGAGAGTTGTTTTTTTGTTTTGTTTTGTTTTGTTTTGTTTTGTTTTTAAGATAAGCAACCTCACTGTAGTTTTGATTTTAGCCATTCATAACTCCTGTATATTCCAGCAACCTCACTCAGGGTATATGTCAGAAGGAAATGATAATAGGATCTCAAAGAGCTCTCTGGGCTCTCATGTTTCTTTCAGCATTATTTACAATAGCCAAGACATGAAAACAACCTAAGTGTCCATTGATGGATGAATAAAGAGAATGTTTATCTATCTATTATCTATTTATCTATATCTAATGGAATATTATTCAATCATAGAACAGAAGGAAATCCTGCCATTTGTGAATATATGAATGGACCTTGAAGGCATTATGCTATGTAAAATAGACAGAGAAAGACAAATAGTATATGATTTCACTTGTGTGTGGAATCTGAAAAAAAAAAAAAAAAGCCAAACTCATAGAAACAGAGTGAAATGGTGGTTTCCAGGGCTGGAAGGTGGGGGACATGAAGGAGATGTTAAAATGTACACACTTTCAGTTATGAGATGAATAAGTTTTGGGGCTCTAATATACAGGATGGTGACTATACAATTCTGTATTACATACTTGAAAGTTGCTAAGAGAGTGGATCTTACATCACACACAGTCACACACACACACAAGTTGTAATTATGTGAGGGATGGATGTGTTAACTAATCTTTTTGTGGTAACCATTTTCTGCAATATGTATGCATGTGTCAAATCATTACATTGTGCACCTTAAACTTATACGATATGTGTCAGTTATATTGCAATAAACCTGGCAAAAAGGGGGAAAAAAGAACACAATTCACTTTTCTCTCCTGGTAGTTCCTTAAGAGGTTGAGATGAGTAGTTAACCTTTGAATTAATTCTTTCTACTATCCTGCTGTAGAAAGATGACACTGTGATACTATTTATATTACTGAGGAAAACTCTTTGAGTTGTGTAGATTTTGAGTTTCTGAAGCTAGGAAACTTTGTATCTTTTATTACATCCAGGATATTACTTTGCAAAAAATGAATATTTAGTAAATATTTAAATTGAATGGAATTTATTTCCTGCTACAGGAGATTTTTGGTAAAAGTATATTTTTCTATAATGAATGTAATAATAATAGTGAGGGCTATGTAAAGGTCAAGTAGAGTATATTACATTTATGTTTTGGTCCTTTGTAATATTTATTTAAAATTGTATGTTTAGAGTAGCTTTGAAAAACAGTGTAATGATGGAACCCTCAGTGTAGAGGCAGCCCGGATATTAATCGGTGCAACCAAAAGCTATTGCCCCATCCAAGGAAAGTAAGTATAATATTTCTTAAATTGTTATTTCCAAAATAAAATGGGTATATGATTAAATAAAATTTAAAAGCTGAGAGTTAAATGTCCAGGTTGATCAATTTATCTCACCTATGCTCATCTATTTGTCCATCCATCTATCTATCCATCCCCTTATTTTACTTGTTTACCTTTTTTTCCCCTGAAGGTTAATAACTTTGGTGACATTAGGAGATTCTGGAAGAAGTGTAATTAGATAAGAGACTAGGGGAGCCATAAATGGAACTTATGTAGTTTCAGATACTGTTATGATTATCCCATCTTTCTATCATATTTGCTAAGTTACTGGGTAGGGTAGGTAGGGAAGCCTGGAGCCTGTCATTAGGCTGCTTCCTCAGGTGGAGCAAGTCTTGAAGGAACTGACCCCACTGATGGAGTTAAATCTAGTGGGAAAAACTCAGGTGTTGAGAGATATGTCAATATCTGGTCACAGTCCTGGTACAAATTAGCTAATGGATGATCTAAGACAAAGCTTGTGGGGGCAACAACGATAGGAAATTCTGTCTGGGTGATAGTTAACATTTCAGGAGTCTGGTAACCTATCTGGGAGATCTAACATCAGTTCCTAAAGTTTGGAAAGGGTAGAGCCTTCAGGGCCTTGGGGAGGCTTGGGTTAGGCAAGGCATGACAAAGGAGGGCTTGATTCTGGACCCCAAAAAATTGGTCTGGAGAAGCTTTAATTATGTGCTACCTCAAGCCAAGCATGGTTCAATGAACAGAGGCAGGAAGAGTTTCCTGTACCGTGACCATGAGTGGGTAGGTGGATGGATACAGAGGCTCAGGATGGTGCATTTAAAAAATATTTTTAAGTTTATTTATTTATTTTGAGAGAGAGGGAGAGCACAAGCAGGGGAGGGGCAGAGAGAGAGGGAGACAGAGAATCCCAAGCAGGTTCTACACTGCCAGCCCAGAGCCCCACATGGGGCTCGAACTCACAAACCATGAGATCATGACCTGAGCCAAAATCAACAGTTGGGTGCTTAACCAACTGAGCCACCCAGGTACCTCCAGCACTTGACTTTTATTATAACATATGTGTATATTTTTCTCTGTTAGATTCATGAGTATTTACGATGTTTCAACTTACATAAGAGCTAGAAGTTGGCTTATGAAGTTTAAAAACATGTTAACTTTTTTGGAATATCATAAAGATAAGGCACTTCTTATTCTATATGGGTAAGTATTATAAACCGTAATAGCAATAGACAAAAATATAACCTTTTCTACATTGTCAGCATTGATTACATTGATTTTCCTTATTAAGAAAAATCAACTAATAGTATGGTCAACTCTTATTGATTGGTGATGGAGCAGAGTTCTTGCTTCTCTTTCCCCACTCTGTTTTGGCAACTTTGCTGATATCTCTATTAGAGAGTAGGTAGGGAGAAGAATAAAAGAATGGTCACATTTGGACTCTTTAAGGGTTAACTGCCATGTCTAAAGGTCATATTACAAATTGGACTGCTTTCACATCCTTCTGGTATTCTTCTGGGTATAACAGTGATCAGGGGAGAGAAAGAACAAACTCATGGTCTGTAACTTCCTCTCAATTTCATCTGTGCCAAGGGGTGGCTCTGTTGATGTCCATTACTAGGAAAAACACAACATGGCCTTAATAATAGCTGTAACCAATTTACCAACAATAGCTGTAACCAAACTATCACAAGATACAGATTTCACTGAACTTGTGTAAAGTTTTCCCTTTAGTGTATAAGTTGTGAACTTACATACTTTTTAGAGCAGGAAGGCAGGTTTTTCTGCTAACGAAAGATGTCAACATGAGAAATGCCAGAAATATTAATGCTACTAAATTTTAAGTGGGCATTGACATACATTTCATAACAAATTCTGATGATTAAAAATTTTTTTCCATTAAGTTTGAAGAGAAATATAAGAAATTAAAATCCTAAGGTCTTGACATATATCCAGGTAACCTATTTTTGTTGGGCTCTACTTAGGATGGATTGAAAAGAAAAAAACAAAACGACATTATAATTACTGAATAAAATATTTTTTCCTGTTCTTATTTTAAATGATGCTGATGTTTTTGTCTAAATTTATTTGTTTCTTGCTTTTGATGTCTGAATCTTTGCCTTGTTTCCTATGTACTATTATCTTTGATTTTAAAAAATGCTCCCCATCCTGATATAAATTAGTAAGAACTATATTTTTTATCTTTTTCTATTAGATATATTTTTCTTTTTCTATTAGATTATATTATGATTATTGTGTATAGAAAGTATGCTTTAGGTTTTTGCTTAGTTTATGTTTGTGTACTCTTCTTCAAGTTAATGTTAATGATTTGTTAAAACAAATGTTGAACTTCAGATCTTAATCGTTATATTTTTAAAGTGATCTAACATTGTATTTGATCTCTTTTTTTCAGAAATAATAAATTTCTGCTTTTTGTATATCACATTGTATTTTCAGAAGAATTTGAATATGCAGGACATGTTATAACATTAATATACATTTATCCCATGATAGTGCATCTATGGCCAATGGCAAGAGAGTTAAATGTGTCAGCACTTATGTCAATAAACTACTATTTTGTATTTTTATATATATTTCAATCAGCACTGAAGGTACTGTTTAAAATAGAAATGTATCCAATAAAAAGAATAATTCAGATATTTTTAATCTATTTTTGTCATATGCAAAAAATAAATAAGGGGATAAACCCAACTTGGTTTGCTAGGTCCTTGCCATAAGATGAGAACCATTTTTTAGGATAAATGCTTCAAAGATCATTTGTCAGCACCAGTGTTTTCATACTTTATTATTAATAGAATTGCAAAAACTCTGTTTACTGCTATTTTTAACTGCTTGTTTTTGACACTTCAACTTCATTATAGATTATATTTTGAATCAAATTATAATTTCTGATGTTGGAGATTAAAAATAATTTTTCTGAAATTCTAAATGAATAACTTAAAACTCAACTTTTGGAATGTAACTCACTTATAGTTGAGGATTTAACTGTTAATGTCAAAGATCCATCACTGTATACATCACTGTATAGGTGCTATGAAATAACATACATTCTCTTTGCTTTCCAAATAGATAATAATTTTGAAAAGGAAATATTTTCGTGAATATTGGAATACTTTGGACTTTTTTATCATGCTCCTTGGAATCATTGATATCTTTTGTATATACTTTGTCAAATTGAGACAAGACAATTTTGTTCTTATTCAGGTTACAGTAATACTAGGATATTTCAGAATACTTAGGTTTATTCCTCTCATCAAGGTAAAATGTCACATTTCTAAATATTGGGGTTTTTGTCCTACACTGTTTGTTAGATGTGTTAACAAACCTCGTTATATTGAAGGAAACAGAGAAGGAGCTCTCTTTACTTGGAATACTGTCTCTACAGGTGTCTGTATGGTTCACTCTCTCATCTTCTCACAGAGGCTCCCCTGACCAGTCTGTGTAAAATGGCATCCTGCCTCCCCACCCCAGCCAGCTCTCCACCCCATGTTTCTGATGCTCTTGTACCTGCTTAAGGTTTAGCTTTTCCTCATAGCACTCATTACCTTTGTACTGTATGTTGTGTGTACTCTCCACAAGGTAGGGATCTTCATTTTGGTCACTGATGTAACGTCCGGTTCTAGAATGGTACCTAGCATGTAGTGAGTTCTTAATAGATATTTGTTGAGTGAATGAATGAAAATAGTGGTGCCACTTAAAGCAGGGTGACCCAGAAACAAATTCTCCAAGCTTTAGTAAAATGTGCTCATAGATCCCTAACTGTAAAGAAGCACGAAAGTTATTTTCTCTGCAGCCCATGTCTATATAGCATACCACCTATGGAATTTGATTTTACTGTGACCTTCAATCTCTGCAACAGATATTAGTCCTTCTTTCTATGCTTCTGGTTTTGATTCTGAAGGTAGATTTTCAGATTTCCAGTCTCAGCTCCTAAACCTCCCATCTTTCTTTCTAATGGAGTTGTCTTATACAGCTTTTAACTTGGGAGCTTTACCTTTTTATTTTTTTAATTAATTAATTAATTTTGAGAAAGAGAGAACAGGGGAGGAGCAGAGAGAGAGGGGGGAGAGAGAGAATCCCAAGTAGGCTCTGCACTTTGAGCATAGATCCGGGCACAGGGCTCGATCCCACAAACCATGAACTCATGACCTGAGCAGAAATCAAGAGTTGGACGCTTTACCCACTGAGCCACCCAGGCACCCCTTAACTTGGGAACTTTAGATGGTTTTGCTTGCCACTGTATTTTTTTTTTTTGAGTGGTTGAATTCTTATCCTGTCAAGTGAGTTTACTGGTATGTACTGAAGTTATAAAAGATTAATATTTTTTTCAAAACCTGCTGTAAACCCTGGTGACAAAAGGCATTCATTAATCTCCTCCATGTAGTTCCCATTCTCCAAGAAATTTAGTAGTCCTCTTAAAGACAGAATTGTTTGAATGCTCAGACTTGCACTTGTAGACTTTATTTTCTATTCCTTCCTTGATTCTGTGTCAATGTTACCAAGCCTCGGCGTTCATAAGAGTTATCACACAGAGTTGTATATACAAAAGCTGCTTTAAGTGGTAATTTTGATTATTCATGATTTTTGCTCTATGACTGAGTTTAGAGCCAAGTGCCCACCTAAGGTATAACCCCACTGGAACACAGACTATTCTAGAAATCAGGATATGTAGCATGGGGCTAAGTCTTAAAATGGAAGGGAGAAGGGCGGCTGGGTGTGGTTCAGTCAGTTAAGCGTCCAACTTCAACTTAGGTTATGATCTCATGGTTCCTGAGTTCAGGGCCTGTGTCGGGCTCTGTGCTGACAGCTCAGAGCCTGGAGCCTGCTTCAGATTCTGTGTCTCCCTCTCTCTCCGTCCCTCCCCTGTTCACACTCTGTCTCGCTCTCTCAAAAATAAATGTTAAAAAATATTTTTTTAATGGAAGGGAGAGGTTTCCTTGTGTCATCCATTTTTATACAGTGACTGTATGCAGATGAAGGTAAAACAATCACCGTGGAAGTAATACTTTGTGGAAATGTCTCTCTGAGGGAAGTAAAGATTTAAAGATGTGTTATTGTACAAGTCAAATCTATTCAGAGTATGAACCAGTTGCTGCTTCTGTCCAGCACACTTGACAAATCTCAATGAAGTATATTTAATGAATTAATATAATCAGGATCAACTTTTTCTCTTGAGCACTTACTATGTTCCAGGAAGTGTGCAAAGAACTGTACGTACGTGATCTAATTAAATGATTGCAATAACTCCGTGAAGTAGGTGTTACCACTATATAAAGTCAGGTGCTCTAATAGCCAGTCCTCAGCACAATGTGGCTTTCAAAAGAAACCTGCATTGGAAGGCTTGGAAGAATGATGGAGATTTTTACTTTAAATCCTCTTAGGAACAGCTCATGGGGGGATTAGTGCATCACAGAATGAAACTTTGTAAAAATCCTCTTCTATCTCTCCCTCTGCCCAAACTTACACAACTATCAGAGTGGCTAAAAGTCTCTTCTTTCTCTGCTCTTATAATTCCTTTGCTATGATGTTCTTTTCTTCTTCTCATGTTCCTCCTTTGTTACTTGGTTCCTCACCATCTGCCCTGCAGTCTGATGTGACTCTCTCTGTAATTGACTGCATTCTTTTATTTTTTTATTTTTTTAAGTTTGTTTATTTTTGAGAGAGAGAGAGCGTGCAAGTGGGGAGGAACAGAGAGGGAGAGAGAGAGAATCTGAAGCAGGCTCCAGGCTCTGAGCTTTCAGCACAGAACCTGACATGGGGCTCAAGCTCACGAACCACGAGATCATGACCTGAGCCGAAGTTGTGCGCTCAACAGACTGAGCCCTCCAGGCGCCCCTTGACTGCATTGGTTTTTGAGGAGCAGCTCAGTTGGACTTTGGGTACTTTAGTATTATTATTCTCATCTTACAGATGAGGAGACTGAGTCCTCAAGGTTGCAAGTAACTTGCTGAAGGTCACAGAGCTGGTGAATAGTAGAGCTGGTCCTTGAGCCTAGGAAGGTTTATATTTAAAACCCCATTCTGTTCAGGGCAGTTGGGTGGCTCACTGGGTTAAGCCTCTGACTTCGGCTCAGGTCATGATCTCACAGTTTGTGAGTTCGAGCCCTGTGTCAGGCTCTGTGCTGACAGCTTAGAGCCTGGAGCCTGCTTCAGATTCTGTGTCTCCCTCTCTCTCTGCCCCTCCCCAACTCATGCTCTGTCTCTCTCTCTCTCAAAAATAAATAAACATTAAAAACAAAACAAAAAAACACATTCTGTTCAATCACCACACTCTCTTGTTTCAGCTTGTGATTTGAGAAATTTAGAGCTGAGAAGTATCTTTAATACCTACTGTTCCTTATCTTGCAAGTTAAGAAACCAAGGGGCAGAGGGATGATTGATTTAGTTGGTGACTATCATGCAGGTTAGGAGACCACTTGTCTCCTGAAATCTGGGGGTGTGGAGAATGGGGGGTAAAGGCAGTGGTGAGGACTTCCCTCACCAGGTATGCATTGACCTTTCATTCCTTTGAAGAGTGGCTCTTAAACTTGAGTGCGCATAGGTAGACTCACCTGGAGAACTGGTTAGGACAGATTTCCGAGCCCAGCCCCAGAGTTTCTGGTTCAGAGGGTCTAGAGGAAGGCCTGAGAATTTGCATTTCTGACAAGACTCTGGGTAGTGCCCGCTGCTCCCTCTGATGATACTTTGAGAATGCCTACCGTGGAGGGTGCTTTTCCTCATCAAATGTTCAGGCTTTTTTTTTTTCCTCTTCACTGTTCCAGATAATAATACCACTACTGATAAATATTGTCGATGTGCAGATCAAAAAGCGCCTCCACTTGATGTATAGTATTACAAAAGGTTATGTCAAAAGTCAAGAGGATACCAAATTTTTAATAAAACAAATTTCCAGCCGAGAATCAATATATCAGGTGAGAGACAAGCCCTGGTCACTTGGGAAAACAATCGTTTGGGTGTATTCATGTCTTTTAACACTACTTCTGCATGTATTTACATTTTTTTTAGCTTATTTATTTTTTGAGAGAGAGAGGGAGCTGAGGAGGGCAGAGGGAGAGAGAGAATCTCAAGCAGGCTCCACACTGACAGTGTAGAGCCCAATGCAGGGCTTGAACTCACAAGCCTTGAGATCATGACCTGAGCCAAAATCAAGAGGCAGAAGCTTAACCGACTGAGCCACCGGGGTGCTCCTACTTCTATAAGTGTTTGACCCAATGGATAAATTGTAGCAAGTAAAGGGCCATTCGATGGTTTATTACATTATCCGAGGTGCTGAGGTGCCACAGAGAACAGTCTTTGCTCTTTACCTTTCAGGTATCTTTATCAAGCTCATTTATGATCTTCATAGAAGACAATCTATCTCTTTGTTTTTATTTTCTGAATGCAGACTTGAGATCTGTCTGTCTTTGTAACCCTCTCTGAAAGGTAGGGCAAGTTGGAAAAGGCTTCCTGCAGGAATCAAAACTCGAATGAGCCTTCAAAGAAAGGGTAGGTCTAAAGTGGGGAGGAAGAGAGAGGGCAAGAGAACAAAGATTTGACAGTGAAAGCTGGAAATGCTGGTGCCAAGAAGTGGCCGAGTTGTGGTATGTATGTACGTATGTAATTGTTCAAGACCTTCCTTATTTGCAGGCAGTGTGATGTAAGTACCAAGTGGGAGACGAGGACGTAAGCATACTAGGAACTTGAAGATGCAGTGAATCACCTGCTAACTAGGTTCCCTCATGCCAGGCCATCTGTCCCAGGCCTCTCTGCAATTCAGTAGAGTAATGTTCCTAAAGGACTATTTCAAGTTTCATATATGACTTTCTGCTTTAAGAGTATTCAGTGGCTCTGCATGGCCCGAAGGATAAGGTCTTTGAATCGAAATACGTATGTGTGTGTGTGTGTGTGTGTGTGTGTGTGTGTGTGTGTGTGTGTGTATGTACATGGGTGTAGGTGTAGAGAAGAGAGAACACAGAAAAGATGGTAAAAAAATCATCATGCATAATTTTACAACTTGAAAATAATAAAATGTGAGAAATGCAAGTATCCCTCCCTGCGCCCCACTTCCCAGAGACAGCCCTGTACTAACCGTTCTCATGTTAATTCCTCTACTGCTTGCCATGATAATTTTAATAATATGCACATGTATTTAACTCTTGATTCATTATCTCTAAACAGACTTTATTGACTCTCTGCCGTGAAGTATAAGGAGATTAAGACATTGCTTTAGCCTTTTATTTTTCTCCCTGTCTTAAATTTTTGGAGCCATTATTTTTACAGAGAAAAGGTTTATAACATTTACATTCTATTCTGTAAGTATAATTAAGTCTTCATTCTTTTCAAGAAATGACTGCATACATGGAAAACCAAAAAAACAACCTTTACTTTGTTATAATTATTTATAAATATTATTCACTGTAGAAACTACCATTGGATTCAACCCATAACAAAGGAAATATGATCAATATCATTAAACATCTACTACTTAAAAGATACTCTTTTGAGTGAAACAGTCAAATGGTTAATTAAAAAAATTTTTTTTAACTATCTTCCTCTTTTCTTTTGCTTATGGATTCCTTAGCCACTCTTTCTGGAGTCCCATGCGAGCCTCCTTTTTGCTTTCCTTTCATCATGCTAGATTATGCCCATAAGTAATTTTTTCCATAGGTGATGTATGGGCTTCAGTATGCAAAAATCTTTGTATTTTGCTCTTAGAATTATGGACTCCAAAGCTATTTTCTTGAAGATATCGCCATCCATCTTTAGCATTGCTGGTACAAGTCTGACTTTACTTGTGCTTTTGTAGGTGACTTTTTTCTCTTCGTTTAGAGGCTTCTGGGATTTTCTCCTTGGAGTTCTGAAATTTCACCAGAATGTGTCTAGATGTAATTAAAAAAAAAGTTATTGAGGTGCCTGGCTGCTGGCTCAGTCGGAAGAGCATGTGACTCTTGATCTCGGGGTTGTGAGTTGGAGCCCCATGCTGGGTGTAGAGATCACTTAAAATTTTTTTAAAGTAAAAAAATAAAAATAAATGTAAAAACATGATCCCACACAGCACTTGGTGGAGTTTTCATAATTAGAAGATTGCCATCTTCCTTCCCTCACCTCTTTGATTGCTCCCTCCCCTGTTTCTATTTTCTCCTTCAGCAACCTTAAAATTTATTTAAAAGATTAATTTAATTTTTTTTTTCTTTTTCGAAAGAAAGAGTGTGAGCAGGGAGAGGAGCAGAAGGAGAGAAAGGGAATCTCAAGCAGGCTCCATCCTCAGCGTGGAGCCCTACACCAGGCTCGATCCCACAACCCTGGGGTCATGACCTGAGCTGAAATCAAGAGTCAGACGTTCAACCGACTGAGCCACCCAGGCGCCCAGCACCCTTTTAAACACAGTTTTGAATTTCTGGATTTAGTCCTTGTTTCATGTTTTCTCATAACTTCCTACTCTTTCCTCTTTGCAGTGAGAACCCCCCACCCAGCTTGATTTTCCATGTTCCGAATTTAGTCTGTAGCTATGTTTATTCTGCTATTCAGCCCATCTATTACATTCTCTTTCTTTTCTTGACTGAACACTTACTTATCTCCACGTACTGTGATTGCTTCTTCTCATTGAAACTAGTTCCTTTATTTTTTTTAAACAAATGTGATATTCCCTTGAATCTCTTTATTTAAATTTTGTTGTTGCTGTTGTTTCCTGTAGTAGTTCTCCTTCGTTGAGGTTCATTCTTATATTTGTCATGCTTGGTGTTTGTCTTTCATTCTGTTTTCCTCTGCCCAGTGTTTGGTGACTTTTGGTATTATTTTCTCAGCCTAAGTGAGACTCTTGATTTGTAACCTGACAATGAATTTAAATCCTAATTACTGATGACCTAGATCTAATGATCTGTGTGTGTACATAAAATCAGGGATGGCCTGGGGGTTACGTCTTCTGCTTGTTGTGCCTAATTTTTTGTGATGACTGTTATTTACCTCAGGCCCTCAGCCAATAAAGAGAGGCTTTTTCTGAATGAAATTCAGGAGAGGAAAATAGGCTGTGAAGATACCTACCTTAATATTTTAATTTTAATTTCTAAAATACATAAAAAGATTGGTTGTTAAATATCTTCAGAATTTAAGATTTTCTTTTATAATCAGGGAACACTCTAGAATAGCTGAATTTTAGCAAGGCATCTAACATCTTTCATGACATCTTTATAGATAAGCTAGAGAACAATTATCTAGATTTATCAAAGAATTATTGATCATTGGATCAAATGTGCAATAGAATCCTACCTTCGAATATTAGATAAGACAATTAAAAAAACTATGGAAAGTCTAGATTGATCTATAATAGAAAGAAGATAGAGCTCTTCATAGGAGAAAAGATTTCAGAAACAGGAATAGGAGAGAAGAAAAACAGCTGCCGGTGGTGGGAGGTAATGCGTTTTGAGGAGTTGGGGAGAAGGCAGAGATTTGGGGGCCGTGGCCTCGAAGTGTAAGAGATGAAACAAATTCTCCTTTGGAATTTTTAAAGGTGACCTCAGTACAGGTTTAAATATTTTTTGAGATATTTAGGTATCAAACTTGTGTGTATTCTAAAAGTGTTGCGGTTCAAAAACTGACCAGTGACAGCTCATGTTTAGAGGAGTCACATGTGCCCAGCCTTAAGTGATTATATTCTATTTGTAGGTAGGCGTCGGTTCCTATGCTGTCTCACGCAGGTCATTCTCTGGCATTTTTACAGAGTTGCTATGGAGCCAGTTTGGTTTGAAGGGGGTTGTGCACCTGTGCAAGCAAGGTGGGACCATGGTTTGTGGGTGCCAGCTATTAATTTGGCGCCTTCCCAATATTGATTCAATGTTTTCAAGTGAGAAGAAACAACTTAATAAAAATTGTATACCTCGTTCTTATATTCAAAATGAGAGATTTCTTACATGTGATTTTTCTAAACCAAAACAACAACAACAACCATGAAACTTAACTTCAGCTACTTAAACTTTATAATAAGCCAGTAAATAGCACCGTGTTAGCTACTGTTCCCTGTAAATAGCACTATGCCACATGTTATTTGGGCACAGAGTTTCAGTCATCTATGCCTGACAATCCTGGGGAATTGTCAGTTGTGTGGTCCCGGGGCTGTTGTGTGGCCAAGTGCAAGCTCCAGAAAGATTAAAGGTGGAGAATAAGCTCCACGAAGAGCAGTAGCGGGGACATGGCAGGCATTTGACCAAGACCTATTGTATGATTGAACAGAGCTTCACCATGGTTAACCCTTGGAGTAGAGCTATTTCCTAGGTATGTCAGGAGTTCTCTGTAGGAAACATCAACTAACAAAAGCCATAGTTTCTCATTATTCTATTTGGTCTTGTGCTCCTGATAGACAGGCTGTCCAAACAGCTGCTCAGTTGGCTATCCCAAACTGGAGCGCTATTTGTGAGAATTCTCCTTGGTGCAGAGTGGAATACACGCCAACCTTTCCTGGGGCACCTGGGTGGGTCAGTCACTTAAGCATCTGACTCTTGATTTCCGCTCAGGTTGTGATCTCTCGGTTTGTGAGTTTGAGCCCCACGTCAGACTTTGTGCTGCCAGTGCTGAGCCTGCTTGGGATTCTCTCTCTCTCCCTCTCTCTCTCTGCCCTCTCCCCACTTGCTCTCTCTCTCTCTCTCTCTCTCTCAAAAATAAATAAATAAACATTTAAACACACTAATCTTTTCTGCGAAATGCTAGGTCCAGTAGCTATGTAAGCTACTGACTGCATTGTATTTGTTGTAATATGAGGAGGAGCATGGGGAGAGCGGCATACTTGGCACAGAGGGAAGACTTGAGCTAAACATCTTCCCCAAGTCACAAACTAAGTGGGATTTCTTCTTCTCAGATTTTAAAGGCAGACACGCACTTGGCATAATAAGAAATTAATGTCTTTCTTAACTTCTTACAGAAATTATATGAAATTTTGGAAACCAACAAACGAGATGCCATCAAAGAACTAGGTAAGTAGTTGGAGTATCTGATTTCCTGAAATCACACACTATTATCCCATAATTTAGCCACGGGAAGCCAAGTTCATACTCATCTTCGATTACTCATTTATTCATCCAGTGAGCATTTACTGAATGCAGGCAGTAGGCCACGTATGCCAAAAATGCAGAGCCAGGCGGAAGGTATGAGAATATCAATAGATAATTGCAGAAAGTTAGAGAAGGTCTTGTACTGGCCATGGGAGTATAGAGGAAAGAATGAAGGGTGTGGAGAGTGGATTAAGATGGCAGATTCCTTAAGGCTGTCAGAAAAAGACACAAGGCGATTACATTTGACAAAGGGTGCTTTGTTTTGTTTTACTTTGCTTACAAGCATACTCAGGAATGTGGGGCTACAATCTCTTGACATTTCTAGTCTCTCTGCTTGAGTTGAAGCACACAGCAGGAGCCCTAGGGTTTTATACAAAGCTTCTTGGGTCTGCTCTCCTCATAAGGGGCTGTGGGGCAGGCTGTGAGTGTGTGCCAAAGTATCTGGGAGAGAGCCCTGGCATATAGTAGGTTCTTGATAAACGGATGTTACTATAAAAGAGATGAAGTAAAATCACTTTGTATTCATAGCCACATTGTAAGATGCCAAATGGGTTTATGAGGATCATACTTTCCAAATCAAAATTAGAAGAACATGGCCTAATGAATGACATTGTGAATTTGGAGACAATAGGTCAGAATATTTCGGCACTGTCTCAGATAACCCAGGACCCATTGTTGCCTTTACATATAGAGATAGATTTTTATTTCTGTGCTTTTATTTACTTATTTTTTAATGTTTATTTTTGAGAGATAGACAGAGCGTGAGCAGGGGAGGGGCAGAGAGAATCCGAAGCAGGCTCTAGGCTCTGAGCTGTCAACACAGAGCCCGATGCGGGCCACGAACCACGAACCATGAGATCATGACCTGAGCCAAACTTGGATGCTTAACCGACTGAGCCACCCAGGTGCCCCTATTTCTGTGCTTTTAAAGATTAGGGGTGTAGGAGCTGCTATCTCATATTATGCTTTAGATTCATATGGAATATTACAAAGTTTTCTTGATTCAGTCCTGTAAAAGGGAATGCCTGTTCCCACATGGTTACTGCAACTGATTATTGAATGCTAATTATGTCAGGAACTGTGTTATCAGCTTTATGTGCATTATCTCATTTAATCCTTGTAATTACTCCAAGAGGCAAATACTATTACTGTCTTCACTTTATAGATAATAAAGCTGAGGTTTAGAAAGTTTAATGCGCCTCAAGGCATGTGGGTGCTAAGTGCTGAGCTAGATCTCAAGCCCAGGTGCACCTGACACCGAAATCTGTTCGTGATCACGCTATCCTTCATTTTAGTGGCCAGCTCATCACCGTTCAAAAAAAAGTTTGAGTAGCAACCTTGGGTGGCTCAGGGGATTAAGAGTCTGACTCTTAATTTCAGCTCAGGTCATGATTTCACCGTTCGGGAGTTCCAGCCCTGCGTCAGATTCCACGCTGACAGCGCAGAGCCAGCTTGGGATTCTCTGTCTACCACCCTCTCTGCCCTTCCCCAACTCATGCATGTGCGCTCTCTCTCTCTCTCTCTCTCTCTCAAAAAAAAAAAATATACATAAACTTAAAAGAAAAAGTTTGAGTACCTTCCAGATGTCAGGCATTAAAAAAAATTTTTTTATGTTTATTTTTGAGAGAGAGAGAGAGAGGGAGAGAGAGTGGGGTAGGGGCAGAGAGAGAGAGGGAGAGAGAGTGGGGTAGGGGCAGAGAGAGAGGGAGACACAGAATCCAAAGCAGGCTCTAGGCTCTGAGCTGTCAGCACAGAGCCCAATACAGGGCTCAAACTCACGGACTGTGAGGTTATGACTTGAGCCGAAATCCAATGCTTAACTGACTGAACCACTCAGGCGCCCCGGATGTCAGGCATTTTGCTTAATGTCAGGATGACAAAGATGAAAGAGACGCTGTTTTCGCCATGTCTTCCAGTCCAGGTCATGACTTCCTGTGTTCATTAAAGAGGAAAAGCTATGCCATTTGATCTCAGAAATCTCCACCAGCTGAAGCCAGGGGTCTCTTTCATGAAGCCATTTATGCGTTCACCCAACAAAAGTTATATGATGTGAAGGATCAAATAAGTAAGGACCAAAATCCCACACTATAGTAGGTTCCATAATGGAGATATGTAGGACATGCCATGGGAATAAAGAGGAGAGAGTGATTCTCTCCTAGCTGGTGGGGGATGCCAGTTTTCAATGTTCTCATCCATAAAATGCAGATGAAAATAGCTCTAGTCCTACCGGCCTCGCATGTTCTGTATGAAGCAGGAATAAAAGGTTATTGTGTAAGCACTTTGGAAATTACAAACTATTACACACATAATAGTTATTATCGTGGTTATGGCATTGTATGCTTACTGACGGTTTTATTTGCTTCAGGACTCATAGAGCACGAGGGTCGTGATGTTGTCATTGCTTTGAAGACTAGGCAGGCAATCCGGAACGTGATTGCTAAAGCTCTGAAAAACCTCACCTTCCTTTGGTCAAGAGGCATTATTGATAAACATGAGGGCATCGAGATGAATAAGGTAATAAAGCAATTAACCGCGTTGCTTGATTCCATGAGCCCAACACCCGAGGCTGCATTGTTACTTGAGCAGAATGTAAGGAGTGAGGGAGATTAAATCGGGTGTTAGCTGTAATTTGCCTGGAGCCTTTGTTAATGCCAGTGGCAGTTAGTGCCAGTGCTACCTGGTATACACCATGTCAAAACTATTTGGTTGCAAGTAACAGAAACCAACTTGAGCTAGACCTTGCCAAGAAATGGGGCTGGGGGTTTATTATAAAGACATAAGAGTGCCTAACCAAACCCATGGTAGCCAGACCATATGGCCATGCCTGAGGAAGGGACCTGACTGTGGACCTGGAAAGCTTTCTGGGTTCTCCATTTCCTGTGAGGGTTGCCCTCTGTGGCCTCTTCTTTTGGCTCCCTCTACAAACTCATTAGATTTTTCTGCTTGTCTATCCACTGGTGGAATGTGTACTGCCCAGGCTAGGCAGCTGTGACAAGGGAGGTGGGAGTCACATAACGTTAACATGGTAGGGAAAGGATCAGCTTGCGTGTGTGTGTGTGTGTGTGTGTGCACGCGCGTGTGTGTTGGTGGGAGTCTGGGGGTGCAGTTCTGAGAGAGGAGGACCCAGGAAGACACCATAATTGGTTAGCTGATAAATGGACTTTTGAAAAATGATAAATGTATTTGCAAAAAAAAAAATAGGAACATATGACAGAAAAACATATTTAATATTTAATGCTATCACTCTATCACATCCACCATCTAGACTGTGTATTTGTGCAAATATGATTGTTCTTCCTATCCTCTGCAAGAACCTATCAGTTTCCTAACAGAAAGCAGAAATATGGAAGTTCTAGTCCTACCTTCTGTCTGTGTTGACCACTGATAAGCTGCTTCTGGGTATCATATGCTTTTCCTTGTCACTGGCAGCTCCCAGCCAAGGGTCACATGCACTGTGCTTCTGGTCATTCCCTGGATATAGTCCCCTCTCCATGATTCCCAAAGAGAAATGGGTGTGGGACAGGCCAGCTTTCCCCTCTGAGGCTCTATCTCTTTAGGCTAATATTATGGCAAAGGACAAAATGGGTTATATGATTTCTTCTTAGTGTCTGACAGAGGGAAGAAAAGGGCTACTTTACAGTATCCTTCAAGTTGTATATACCTCTACACATGCTGTGGTTTGTATTCTATTCTTTTCATTTACCAGTTGAAGATTATATAAGCTTCAATTGAATTATTGATATTCATTAATTAAAATAAATAAATAATAGCCCTTATAAGGAGAGAGGCTATTTTTTTCTATAGGTTTGTTTAAAAAGGTAATGGGTAAATCAATCATCCAACAATTACTTATTGAATGCATATTAATTGCCTAATTGTCAGCCAAAGAGATATAATTATCTTCTAAGTCATAAGGAGCTAGTCATAAGGAATTACCTAGCTAATTCAATTTAATTGAGTAAATACATGTTGAATACCTACTATGTGTTATGGACTGTTGGGGAGATCGGATACTTAATACAACAATGACCCCAAAGTCCACTGGCTCTTTCTCGTTCTTTTATCCTTTATTCTTTAATCCTTTATTCATCCAGTCAATCAAGTGATTATCTCTTACCTGGTGTGGGAAGCCAGAGAAGGTTTCTGAGAGCCCATAAAACTGAAAATATCCTTCAAAATTAGAAGAATTTAGGGAAGCAAATAATACATGCAAGAAAGATTTGAGGAAATGTGGCATTAAATTGTACAGTAGTCAACTGTGAAGTTTATTTTATTTTTTTATTTTAGAGAGAGAGAGTGTGTGAGTGGAGAAGCAGGGCAGAGGGAGAGAGAGAAAACCTCAAGCAGGCTCTACACTCAGTGTGGAGCCTGACGTGGGGTTCAATACCATGTAGGATCACCTGAGCCAAAATCAAGAGTTGGATGCTCACCTGCCTGAACCATCCAGGTGCCCCAAACTGAGAAGTTTAGATGATCTGAAATTAACACAGTGGGCTACAGTGTTAACTGGATTATAAAGATAATAAATTCAATATGAGTTAATATATCAATTCATAGGGGCACCTGGGTGGCTCAGTCGGTTGAGCGTCCGACTTCGGCTCAGGTCATGATCTCGCGGTCTGTGAGTTCGAGCCCCGCGTCAGGCTCTGTGCAGACAGCTCAGAGCCTGGAGCCTGCTTCGGATTCTGTGTCTCCCTCTCTCTCTGCCCCGCCCCCGTTCATGCTCTGTCCCTCTCTGTCTCAAAAATAAATAAACGTTAAAAAAAATTAAAAAAAATAAACATTAAAAATATATATATCAATTCATAAATTCAATGAGTTAAGGGAAGAATAGGGACAAAAAAGGTTAGAGGATAATTTAAATAGGGTGAGAGAAAGTATGAGTCAAAATTAAAATAAATTTACATAACAATAGTGTTTAAAGATTTCCTTAATTTTTACATAAATCTCTTTTCTGCTATAGGATCTGATCACCATTATTTTGACTGTTTTCAGGTACTTCTTAGGAAAATAAAGGCACTGAATGACTTTCCAATGGCAATCCCGCCACCAACTCCTGACAAATATCTTCATAATATTGTTTGGCTGGAAAATAAAGATGTTCTCATTGAGTTCTTCAAGGTAAAGATTCTGTCTTCTATTCTGGGTCACTTTTGATGATAATTACTTTCCACTCCCTAAAGCAAGATTAACAAAAAGTATATCCAAGGCAAGAATCCTATGATGGCTGATGAAGCATAAGCCAAAATGGAGGCCCAGCAAAACCCAGCTTTCCAGTTTTCTACTTTTTTTTAGAGCAAGGGTTTCAAGTTTAAATTACTATACAGGCAAGGTAGATAATATAAAAGTAAAAGAAGCTGTATAGTATTATAGGGAACAGCAAAAACTGTGGTATATTCCAGAGTTCATGCTCTGTCTAAAGTCAACTGTTAGGAAATTTAGACTCTTACAAGAAATATTTATTGAATCTTCTCCCTGTGCCAGAGGTGGTTCTAGGTTTGGGGATATGCCAGTGAATAAAGCAAATGAAGTCCCTGCTTTCCTGGACTTTATATTATACGCCTAGAGCTAAACAATAAACACATAAACACAAATACGTAGTCTATTAGATGATCTATCAATGCTATGGAGAAAAAGTGAGAAAAGGGAATATAGTTGGGGAGCTATTTTATATGAGGTGGTCAGGGAAGGCTGCTCTAACAAGGTGACATTTGAAGTGGGATCTGCATGACGTGCAGATATCTGGGAGGAGAGCATTCCAGGCAACTGCAGTGCCCTGGTGCGGAGTGTGCTCAGTGTGTTCAAGGAACATCCCCAGAGCCCCTGTGGCAGAAGCAGTGATGGCAGGACCAGGTGAAGTTGGAGAAGTAATGGAGCCTGAGTTTGTACAACTCTGCAGGCCATTGTAAGGGGTTTGGCTTTTACTCTGAATTCAATGAAAACTTAAGAGAAGGTTTTGAACAGAGATGTGGTATGATCTCACGTACATTTCAAAATGACCACCTTGGGGATGTCTGGGTGGCTCAGTCAGTTAAGTGTCTGACTCTTGATTTTGGCTCAGGTCATGACCTCATGCACTGACTGTGTGGAGCCTGCTTGGGATTCTCTCTCTCTCCCTCTCTCTGACCCTCCCTGGTTTGCATGTGTGTGTACACATGTGTGTATTCTTTCTCTCTCCCAAAACAAATAAATAAACTTAAAAAAAAATTACCACCTTACCACTATGTTGAGAATAGGTTGGTAAGGGGTCAAGGGAAAGCCAGAAGCAAGAGTGATGGTGGTTTGGATTAGTGAAAGTGACGAGTGGTCAGACTCTTGATGTGTTTTGGAAGGTACAGCTGATAGGTGCTGATGGAAGGAGTGTTAGAGAGGATGACTTCTGGGATTTTAGTCTGAAAATAGGAATGGAGTTCCTGTTGACTCAAGTGCAGAAGAGAAGATTTATATGGAGGGCACAGGAGTTTGATTCTGAATGAGTTAAATTTGAGAAAGTGTTGAGACATCCAAATGGAGATGTTGAGTAGGCGGTAAGATACATACTGGAATTCAGGTGGCAGGCCAAACGGGAGATAGGTATTTTGGAGTTTTCAGCATAGAGATAGTATTTAATATATGGAGACTTGATGAGATAAGTTAAGGAATTATTATGGACATCCAAGGATTGAGTCCTGGGCTATCCAACATTTAGAGTGGAAATGATGAGGAATTAGCAAAACGGATAGGAAAGAGATGAGATTTGTGGTTACCAGAGGCAGAGGATAGGGGGAGGGAAAATGGAAGGAAGATAGTCAAAGGGTACAAACTTCTAAGTTATAAACAAGTACTAGGAATGTGCTATACAACATGATGACCATAGGTATTAGCATTGCTGCATGGTATATTTGAAAGTTGCTAAGAGATTAAATCCTAAAAGTTCTCATCACAAGGAAAAAATTGTTTTTGTAACTAGATGAGGTAATGGATGTTAACTAAACTTGTGGTAATCGTTTCATAATATATGTATGTCAAGTCATTATGTGGTATTCCTTAAACCGGAACAGGGCTGTATGTCAATTACATCTCAATAAAACTGGGGGCGGGGGGAAGAATTGAGGAGTAATCCATCATGTGGGAGGAAAACTAAAAGAGAGTGGTGTTCCAGAAGCCAAGTGAAAAAAGTATTTCATAAAGGGGAAAGTAAGCAACCATGTCAAATGAGGCTGAGATCAAATAAGAAGAAGATTAGAAATTGACTATTAGATTTAATAATGTGGAGGTCAGGGGCGCCTGGGTGGTGCAGTCGGTTAAGCCTCTGACTTCAGCCAGGTCACGATCTCGCGGTCCGTGAGTTTGAGCCTGGCGTCAGGCTCTGGGATGATGGCTCAGGGCCTGAAGCCGGTTTCCGATTCTGTGTCTCCCTCTCTCTCTGCCCCTCCCCCGTTCATGCTATGTCTCTCTCTCTCTGTCCCAAAAATAAATAAATAAACGTTGAAAAAAAATTAAAAAAAAAATAATGTGGAGGTCAGATTTTTTAGATCTGAATTTTTATGTGAAATTTCCAAATTTTAAAAATTTGGCACACATTAAAAATTTAAAAATATCCCGCAGGCCAAACAAAAAACATCCTTGGATTGGATGTGACCCATAGACCACTAGTTTGTGGTTCTAGTTTTAAATGGCTATAGTATAAATTATAAGATTTATAGCTTTTTCATCAACCTGTTACAACCTCTGTTAGATTTTTAGAATCAGGAAGACTCTGTGAGAAAGAATGGCATTTGTTTTACCATAAATTTGGTTGTACCATATTTTGTGATCTAGGCACGTAGTAAAGCATCTGTTTGTCCACAATGAGGACATTTTCCTTGTTTTCTAGAAAGATAGCAATCATAATGAAGTTCTACTGAGCTTTGAATATCTGATTCCTTTCTTGATATACCAATGTTTTCTTCCTATCAGAAATTTTTTAATTTTTCTTCTGAATTGATTTCAAATGTACTGAATTAAGACTCCTTTGGTTGAAAGTAACAAGAGCTAGGGGCACCTGGATGGCTCATTCGGTTGGGCGTCCAGCTTTGGCTTAGGTCATGACCTTTTGGCTTACGACTTCTAGCCCTGTGTTGGGCTCTGTGCTGACAGCTCAGAGCCTGGAGCCTGCTTTGGACTCTGTCTCTCTCTCTCTCTCTCTCTCTGCCCCTCTTGCTCATGCTCTCTGCCTCTCAAAAATTAAAAAAAAAATTTTTTTTTAATTAAAAAAAAGTAACAATAGCTTACTTGAATTAGTTTAAGCAAAGGGGAAGTTGACTGAAAAGACAAGGTGGTGGTATATAGAAGCTACTAAGAAATAGTTAGCTAACTAACCATGGGCAGGGTGGGATTCAGGCCAGTTTAGTAATATCAGTGGTGGGAATTTGTGGACCCTTCTTCTAGCACTTGGATATCATGGCTCAGTTCTCAATTCCCAGGCTTGTTGTCCCTCAGTTCCAATTCTTGAGAAAGAAGTCCAACTGGCTTAGCTTGGATCTGATGTCCTGCTTTGGGGAGCACAAGTGTGGCTGCAATAAGGAGGAAGAAACCTGATGTGATGGCCAAGGGCCGTAGTGGGTAGTTTGAAAAATAGATTGCAAATAAATGCGTGTGGGAGGTTGGTGATGGACTTGGACTGGGAAGCAGGTGTCTCTAAAGTGTTTCTTATAATTTGCATTCTCCTTAGTTTTGTTAAAATCCAATTTAAGATACAGTTAGAATTTTGTTCTTTGTAGGTAATAATTTTCACAAGTGTAATTAACTGACCACCCAGGGGAGGAATGCCAAAACCAATGAGAAGAAGCTAACTCTATAGATTAATGATTCATAGACACCTGAGGTGACTCTGTCACCACAACGTAACCTCCTTCCCATCCTTGACTTACCATGCCTCTGCAAGGCTGTTGGACCCTCTCTATCCCCTTACAGACTTCTATTACTCTATGTGGCCCCTTTCCTTAATATGTTGGGTCTTGATAGCCATTTCAATCCAATTTTACCAGGGTAAAAATTGTGATGAATCGGGAGTACACAGTCCAGGGATTGTGTGGCTAACTAGCTAAAATCCACAGGGTAAACAAAATAACACCCTTTATGGTAGACTGTGATTTCAAGTGTGGTTTCCATCACAGCTACAATGGTTAATTTTAACTACTCCTCCCTTCTTTCATTCTCCAGCCAGTGTGGTTAATTAGAAACCTAATAGTCTATAAAGAGAAGCCAGAAGTCAATGGTAGAAAATAAGGGTCTGAATAATACATAAGCTGGCTAATTGGTTTTATGTGACCTTTTTAAAAAAATCGTGAAGTTATCCATGAAGTGCATGAAGTAAAAAGTGAAAACTCATCACTCCTTACCCCACATTTAGAGATAACCACTATGAATGATTTCGAGATAGGTTTCCTATATATCTTTATAAAATGCAGATCTGTCACCCTAATTCCCCTGTTACAAACCCTTCCATGGCTCCTTTCTGGTTTTGGGGAAAAGCCCAAACTCTTTAATGTGCCTACAAGACCCTTCAAGACCTGGCTTTGGCTCACTTCTCCAGTCCTTTCTCTACTGGGGCTGTGTTATGACTTTTCATGGGCCCTGGCACTTTTGCCTTAGTCGGCCTCTTCCCCCATATAAAAGTACAAAAATTATACTTTATGACTGTGTTAGTATAAAGATGAATATATTGGTATTAAATGTTCTAGTATTAAAGCATTTCTTCCACCTAAAAGTTTTTTTTATTCCCTTCTGATTTTAAAATAAATGAAAATACTGTTATGAGTCCCTAATGTGTTGGGAACCCTAGGCACTATGCCTAGTGAAGCCTGTCTCCACCCCACCCTGCTGTGGCCACAGAATACCAAATCTTCTACAGTTACCCCAACTGTAGATACTCTATTTGCTTCTGGGTCTTTGCATATGCCGAATCCTCTGCCCTGAATGGGGTTCAACTCATTGTATCCTGCCTATCTGTTACCCTTCCTTCAGGCCTCAGCTTGGCTGTTCTTTCCCCTTTAAAGTCTTCACTGGACACCCAATACTGGGTCCTGTGGCCTTTCTGGACTTTGCCAGAGCATCCTGTTTCTTTCTCCTTTATCAGAAGTATCACACTTTATTGTAAACATCTACTCAACTGAGCACTTGTTGGGTGTTTCCATCAGTCACTGTGCCCGGTACAAATCACAAAGTCTACAATTTGCTTGCTTGTTCCTTTCTTTTAAAATAAAATTGATGAGGCATGTCAGCATATTATAATTCATTAACAAACCAAAGCATACAATTTGTGGAGTTTTTTTTTTTTCTACTTGAAACCCATTTCAGCTTTAACATCTTATTTCTATTTAGAAAAGTAAGCTATGAAACTTTCGTGTTGACTCCTTTTTTATTTTTCTTTCAGGAAAGAGCCAAACTTGCCTACTTCGACTATGGAGATGTCATTTGTAAAGAAGGTGAAATGCCACAAGGAATCTACTTAATTATTTCAGGAATGGCAATTGTAAGGGACTATTTATTGTTTACTAAAAATGTGCTTTGAAATATATGTGATTTTAACATAAGGGGAAATTTAGGAACCAGGAAAGTTTCATATTTTTAACATAATTTCTAAACGAAACCATTTCTGCTCAGAGTGAACACTACAGCTGAGAGATAATGATAATACCCAACATCTGAAAGGTGCTCCTCATTTAACAAAATGTTTTTATAGTCTTTGCTTATTCCTTGTGGCAATTCTGGGAGGAAGCAGTCTTTTCCATGATGTTCTGATAAACAACTTGGAGTGGTTGAGTTATCTCAAGGAAATGAGAGTCAAGAATGATGGGATGGACCACAATGTCAGATCCTTACTGAGGTCAAATAGGATGAGGTTTGAAAATATGACTTTTACCCGACCAGTAGGAGGCATTTGGTGACCAGAGAGAGAAAGAGGTCAGTAGAGTGAGGGGGACAAGAGTTCTTTGGAAACTGAATGCTGGTAGCTGAATACATGGGTGAGCCCCAGCTTATGGCCCAAATAATTCCTAGATCCTAAATGATGGTGACAAGTGACAAACCCTTAGTATAATACACATACTATATCTGGCTCTCTATTTTTTGAAGGGGTATTTCAGACCTTAAAAATATCAAAATTGATCATGGAAATAAACTGTTATGATAAGTATATTAGAATACTAACTAACACATATAGCCCTTATTAAATGTCTGGCACATTTCATTCATTCATTCATTCATTCATTCATTCATTCAATATTTACCTCATTACCACCACACAGTGGCACTATTCATTCTAGGCACAGAATTGACAAAACACACAAAAATCTCTGCCTTCTTAGAGTTTACTTTCTAGTACAGGCATAGGAGGAGATGGGATAATGAACAAAATAAGCAGTTAGATATACAGTATGTTAGAGGTGATTGAGAGATGAAGAAGTTAGTTGTAATTTTTTAAAGGGTGGTCAAAATGGCAATATACTATGACAATTAATCCTTATAATAACTTTTTTTTTTCATAGAAAAAAGCTGATGTACAGAGAATTAATTCGCTTGCCCCTGCAATGGCACATAGTAACAGGTCGAGAAAGGCTTTGAACCCATAGAGTTGGCCTCAGTAATGTCCTTAGCCATTATTCTATTCTGCTTCCAGTAGATGTGTCATGTTCCTATTAGAGTCATAACAAAAGTACACTGCTACCTGTATTGATTAAGTATGTCGAATCAAACACTTAAAAGCTGCAATGTACATTTTCCTTTGAGGAATTTTCCTGCAATGACTGGGCTAGTTAGGTCTTCTTAAAGTATAAGTCCAACAATATTTGGGCTGGAGATGTTATTAGTGTTTAATCGATGCCATAGCAACTCAGGACAAATTTAGCAGTTTAGATTATCTCATAGTTCAGAAGTCCTATGGGCTTAGTTGCTTTCTCTGCTTGAATCTCACAAGGCCAATATCAAAGGGTCAGTAGGGCAGTGTTCCCTTCTGGAAACTCTGAGGGCAGAATCAATTTCCAGATTCATTGAGGTTGTTGGTAGAATCCAGTTCCTTATGGCTAGAGGACAGACGTCCCTGCTTCTTTGCAGACTATCAGCCGGAATCCACCTCCAGCCCCCACACCTCCCTTCCATCTTTGCACGCAGAGCCCCCCCCCCCCCCACCATCTTAGAGCTGAAGTACAGCCAATCCCTCTCTTGATGCTGCATCTCTCTGATTGACTCTACTTCCTTTTCTACTTTTGGGGCTTGTATGATTACATTGACCCAGCAGCATAATCCAGAATTTTCTCTTTAGAGTCTGCTGATTCCTTCTGCAAAGTCCCTTCCCAAGCACTACCTAGATCAATGTTTGCTTGAATAACAAAGAGACAGGAATCTTGGAAGGAGGTCTTTAAATTCTACCTATAGATGTTATCTTCTTTTCTTGGTTGGTAAAAAGCCGAGATAGGGTTCACTGCTCAAAGAGCCTTTGAATTGCATTCAAAATTAAATTAGAAAAATGTCAAAGTCCTTTGGAAGCATGAATGCCTCTAAAAGTTTGAATGGTGATCACTGGCGGAGGGGGCATTTTCCTAGCAATTTCTTCAGTGACCCTCCATTCTCTGTTTCCTGGGTCCTGAAAAATAGCCTTCCTCTTTGATGTGCACAGCTCAACTTTCTGGAAAATCCTGTGATCCTGCTGGTCAGTTCCTGCAGCTTCCTCCTGAAATCTGATAGCTTTTTTATTTCCCCCACCCATGCCTATCCGTTCTTTTCCTAAAGTGACTCAGTCACCCTGTCTGTATTCTCCCTAAAAACTTGTTCTGTTGATGTCCCATGGAAATTACTAACCATTTTAAAGGGCGACTAGGTTGTGCTGAAATCATGGCTTGATTTGGAGGCATGTTAATTCTTGCTGTCTGATTTAGTCTTCTTCCACCAGAGGCACTAGCTCATTATAATAAGAATTTCTAATAGACTCGAAATGGCTGGTTGAGTTAGTTGCAGACAGCAATCACTACTTTTGGTGGGATTTTTATAGAAGGAAGGTGTAAGTCAGTAGAAAGTTGTAAACAGTCAGTTAAAAGTTGTAAATAGGGTCATCTGTGAAGATAAAGATTAGAAATGATCCTTCCTTTGGAGAATTGAAATGTGAAAGAAAATTGTGATTTTTTTGGGGGGGGTACCTTAATTCCTTTTTCACACCTGAAAGTGTAGTAAAGAATCTTTTCCTTCCTGGAGGGGTGGTGGGAGGGGGGATGGGCTAAATGGGTAAGGGGCATTAAGGAATCTACTCCTGAAATCATTGTTGCTCTATATGCTAACTAACCTGGGTGTAAATTAAAAACTTAATTAATTAATTAATTTTAGAAAAAGAATCTTTTCCTTCCATTGTTAATAATTGAAAGAAACAGTGGGAGCTCCTGTGGCTTGGTTTGGTGAAGGGTTTCTAATTTTGTATTTCCCTTTGCAGTTGCATAGCTCACCTCCTACCTTTGGAATAGACAGTAGCCTGAAGTCTGATAGAGAGTTCAAAACCATGTTTACAGAATACTGTACCAGTGGGGACGTCATTGGAGAGCTGAGCTGTCTGCTTAAGCGTGAAATTGAATATACTGCCATTTGTGAAACTATTTTACAGGTAAGAAACTGGTTCTGTCTGTATTGTGGGCTATTAGTTAATTCTTCCTGAAGTAAATAAGGAATACCAGAATCTTTTCTTCCTTTGGGTTCCGTTATCTTATGCAGCCACCTACCCAGCTATTGTGAAGCAGTGTAGACTAGCTGAGAAAAGATTTAGTGTCTCACATCCTGGCTGTGGGACCTGGAGTGAGATATTTTAATCTCTTTGTGTCTTAGTATCCTTGTTTATTAAAAGAGAGAATGTCTAGCTTTGACATTACGAAGATTAGGAAAATGTCTAAGTGCATGGCATGTATAGACACTCAATAAATGGCCACCATTATGAAAGTAGTATTTTTTAAAGAATATTTGTTTTTTTAAAAAAATTTTTAATGTTTATTTATTTTTCAGAGAGAGACAGAGCACGAGCGGGGGAGGGGCAGAGAGAGAGGGAGACACAGAATCCAAAGCAGGCTCCAGGTTCTGAGCTGTCAGCACAGAGCCCGATGTGGGGCTTGAACTCACAAATCATGAGATCATGACCTGAGCCAAAGTTGGCTGCTTAACTAACTGAGCCACCCAGGCCCCTAATTGTTTTTTTTTATTGTTATTTATGTACTATTATTATTATTTTTTTTATGTTGAAAAAATTTAGATTTAGATTTAGCCAGCCGGACTCAGTTTAGATGATCCCAATTTTGTTGGCAACATCCAAAGCATCATACTCAGGAGCCAGTTGAACATATGCTTTCTTTTCTCCATCGGACCTGATCAGAGTGTTGACCTTGGCCACATCCATGTCATAGAGCTTCTTCACGGCCTGTTTGATCTGGTGCTTGTTAGCCTTGACATCCACAATGAACACAAGAGTGTTGTTGTCTTCTATTTTCTTCATGGCTGACTTGGTAGTCAGAGGGAACTTGATGATGGCATAGTGGTCAAGCTTGTTTCTTCTGGGGGCGCTCTTTCAAGGATATTTGGGCTGCCTTCAGAGATGCAGTGTCTTGGGCCATCGGAATGTAGGTGACGTGCAGATCTTTTTTTTATGACTGTGGACGCCTTTCAGCACTGCTTTCTTGGCCTTCAGAGCCTTTGCTTTAGCTTCAGCTTTGGGAGGGGCAGGGTCCAGAGTCTTAGGGGTGCGTGGGACAGAAGGGAATGTTGCTTTATCAGTTTCATACCATTTAGTTTCTGGAAGAGGACAGGAGGGATGAATTTAGTCACAAGGTTGAAGTGAAGTCACTGAAGTCCATGTAGCTTGAATTCTTAAAGAGCAGTCTTCCATATTCAGGTAAGCAGTTGGCCTCTGGAAACAAATCCTGTGAATCAGTCTATAGCCAACATGCAGGGGTACAAGAGCACCCAGAGTGGGGCCCCAAGTCAGGTTCCACCACCCACTGCTGACAAAATCCAAAGGCAGAGAGACATGAGGGATGGTGAAACAAGAAAAAAATTTATTTCAGTGAGGCCAACACCAGGAAGATAGTGGATTAGCAGCTCAAAGATGATCTCCAATGTGCTGAAATACTTCTGGGTTTATATAAGGAAAATGTGGGGCAAAGGTGGATGGGTGTGAGCAGGTGGACTGTGAAGGTCAAATCCATCACTGTCTTAGAGTTAATCACAGGTGGGGTCTTGCTGGCTCAGAGCAGTTCCTATTGTTTGAGGGGGTAGTTTCATTCCCAACTAAGGATGCTTTGTCCCCAAGGCCTTCAGCCTGAGCCAAGAGACAAGCTGGAAAGAAAAACCCAACTAGAAGTCTGAGGTCAAAATTGAGGCAGCAGGAGTCCTCTTTTGAGCCCACTTCACCTACTGTGGCAGTAAAATAGATAAGTTTATGTGGCTTACTTCCTGAATCTTGGGCTCATGAGCTGTATCCTTTACCATAGCTATTGACTGGTATATATTTTCCTGGCTTATCACTAAGTGTATGCTTTAATTGAACTGTAAATTTTATCATCTTACATATAGCAAACAATTTCTCCACAGTACAATGCTTTTAAATGGCAGAGTATCATAATTTTACTAGAGTTGATGGTTTTTCTAAGGGGTCAGGTGAAGATTAAATCTATAGGCACCTTGTCTTCTGATGGCCTTATAATTTAGTTGTGAATCAAGCTTGCTGCTCGATATCTTGTGGTTTCAGGCCTGCTTTATCTCCCTGGAGGATTTGTATGAAGGCTTTGATGTCTTCTGGCCATCCTTGGAATATAAAATATGGCTAAAGCTTGCACTCAGTATTGCCTATCAGTATTTTGAATCAAGTCTCATTGATGAGGTAAGTTATAGGATTAAAATATGAATGGACTTTTATTTACTTTTTACGAAATGCATATCATATTTTTGAGACAGAGACAGAAAGGAAGGTTGTATCTGATATTCTAAAATGAGATTCTAGAATTTTAACCACACTTGTTCTGACTTCCTGCAGATCTTCAGTTCTCTTGTCACAGCAGAGTTTCCAGGCTACCTGCAGTCAGGCCTTAAAAAAACAGATTCAGCAAATATGAAATAGGCAGATTCCCAAGAACTAGGAACTTATATTTTGTGTGTGCTTTCGGGCTTTGGCATTTTTAAAAAAGCCCCCGGGTGTTTCGAATGTGCATCCAGGGATGAGAACACTGCTCTAAACTCTGTCAATAGGGAATACAAGAGGAATAGCAGTTTTCTGGAGGAAATAATGGTTCCTTTTCACTAATATACAAAAACATAATGACTTCTGCTTTCAAGCTCGAAATCCCCGGCATTATGAGCCAATCTACTCAGACCCAGGTAGATGCTAATTGAGTTTCCTCTTTGGACTGGGTGCTTTTTCTATGCAGCTTTTTGAATGATCTGAGTGAGGACTGATTGGCGTAGTGTTTCTTTCTTTTAAAAAAAATTTTTTTTAGTGTTTATTTATTTTGAGAGATAGAGCACAAACAGGGGCAGAGAGAGAGGGAGACACAGTGTGACAGCAAATACTTGGTGCCCAGGAAGAGACAAGCCACGCACACTTGGGGAATCAGGAAAAGACTGTTTACTGTGCACTGGTCCTGGCCCAGCGGAGTCACCTCCAAAGGCTGAGCCCTGAACCTTGGCATCAGCCTGTTATTATGGCTGGGATGGTAGCAGGTTGAGAGACAAAAGACAAAGGGGAGGGGGCACTTATCAGTAGTGCTATCTGCGCAGTTCATGGACACAGGAGGCAAACAAGATTGCAAAAGCCAAAAGTATGCAGGGGAGTATCCAGCTTCAGACATCTGGCTGGCCCCTTTTATCTTGTTTTTATTAGCTTTTCTTCTCAACAGAATCCGAAGCAGGTTCCAGGCTCCGAGCTGTCAGCACAGAGCTCAACGTGCTGGCTCAAACCCACGAACTGTGAGATCATGACCCAAGCCGAAGCTGGATGCTTAACCGACTGAGCTACCAAGGCATCCCTGGGGTGGTGTTTCTTATAGTCTCCTCTACCTATGTTAATATGAATCTACTGTCTTTTTAAAATCTTTATTGGGGTGACTGAGCCTCTTTTAGGAAATTTTTCTCCAACAAGTAATAGCATTGGCATAATTTACAATCCATATTTATATCCTATTTAATAATTATTTGAGCCCCTATTATAAGTTAGGAACTGGGAAAGTGACAGACCAGAGTTCAACAATGTTTGTTGCATCTCAGTAAAGTTAGACTGGATATGAATGTTGGGTTAAAAGATTCGCACGTCTGAAAAGAATGAGAAGACAAGTCACAGAGCGGGAGAAAATATATATTTGCAAAAGACACATCTGATACAGGACTGTTACCTAAAATATACAAATAACTTTTAAAACTCAACAATAGGAAAACAAATAACCCAATTAAAAAATGGGCCAAAGATCTTAACAGACCCCTCACCAAAGAAGATATACAGATGGTAAATAAACACGTTCTATCTACATCATATATCCTCAGAAAAATGCAAAATTGTGATTCCATTATGCACCTATTAGAATGGCCGACATTTGGAACATTGAAAGCCCCAAATGCTGGTGGGGATATAGGGCAACAGGAACTCTCATTCATTGCTGGTAGGAATGCAAAATGGTACAGCTACTTTGGAAGACAGTCTGGAGGTTTCTTATAAAACTGAACATACTCTTACCATATGATCCAGCAATCAGTATCCTTGATATTTACCCAAAGAAGTTGAAAACTTATGTTCACACAGAAATCTGAACATATATATTTATAGCAATTTTATTCGTAATTGCCAAAACTTGGAAACAACCAACAAAAATGTCCTTTAGTAGATGAATGGATAAATTCATTCCTCTGTGGTACATCCAGACAATGGAATATTATTCAGTGCTAAAAAGAAATGAACTTGGGGCTCCTGGGTGGCTCAGTTGGTTGAATGTCCAACTTCAGCTCAGGTCATAATCTCGCGGTTCGTGGGTTCAAGCCCCGTGTCAGGCTGTGTGCTGACAGCTCAGAGCCTGGAGCCTGCTTCGGATTCTGTGACTCCCTCTATCTCTGCGCCTCCCCTGCTTGTACTCTGTCTCTCTCTGTCTGTCTGTCTCTCTGTCTGTCTGTCTGTCTCTCTCAAGATATAAAATAAACATTAAAAGATTTTTAAAACATTTTTAAAAGGAAATGAACTGTCAAGCTGTGAAAAGCCATGGAAAAAAAACCTAGATGCATATTACCAAGTGAAAGAGGCCACCAGAAAAGGTTACACACTGTATGATTCCAATTGTAGGACATTCTGGAAAAGGCAAAACTATGGACACAATAAAAAGATCAGTGGTTGCTAGGAGTTGGGGCAGGAGGAATAAATAGAGGATGTTAGGACAGTGAAACCACTCTGCATGATACTATCACAATGGATACATGTCATTACACATTTATGCATAAAATTTGCAACACCAAGAGTGAACCCTAAAGTAAAACTCTGGACTTTGGCTGATTATGATGTGTCAGGGTAGGTTCATCAGTTGTAATAAATGTAACACTCTGGTGCCGGATATTGATAGTGGGGGAAATTATACACATGTGGAGGCTGGAGTATATAGGAAATCTTTATACCTGTCTCTCAGTTTTGCTGTGAACCTAAAACCACTCTAAAAAATTCTTTAAAAATTAGCATGTCATGCTAAGGAAGTCATGTTTCTTTACTATGTGGCAATAATTTTCAGAAAAATTTTAGTGGAAGGGCAAAAAGATTTAGATTCTTCTCCTTTCCTTTTGCTTTGCCTCTTCATGAGAAGGTGGACACGTTTAGGGTCTAGTATGAAACTCCAGAGGAGAGAATTAAGACCAATAGGTTGAAAGCGTACAGAGTCAGATTTGACTCAATAATAAGGTGAATGTCCTTTCATTTGTTTTTAATGTTTATTTATTTTTGAGAGAGAGAAACAGAGCATGAGCGGGGGAGGGGCAGAGAGAGAGGGAGACAGAATCTGAAGCAGGATCCAGACTCCGAGGTGTCAGCACAGAGCCCAATGCAGAGCTTGAAATCATGGACCGTGAGATCATGACCTGAGCTGAAGTCGGACCCTTAACCGACTGAGCTACCCAGGTGCCCCTCCTTTCATTTTTTAAGAAAACAATTTGAAAGCCATGCATATTTATTATCTAAATTAGAAAATACAGATACAAAACATAAGAAAATAGTAATAACCTTCTAGCCTGATTTTACTCCCCCAGAGAATCTCTATCTAACACTTTGGCTTATCTCCTTCTAGTCTTTTCCCATCAAAGAACTAGCCAATTAAGACTTTTAGAACCTATATAAAGAGGTTTAGAAACACTGATAAGCTTATGCAGCAAACCCTCCTCTAAATCATAGAACTCAAAATTTACATGAATTTAACAGCCAAAATAAGGAGCTTGGGTGATTCAGGCGGTTAAGCATCCAACCCTTGATCTTGGATCAGATCATGATCTCACGGTTCGTGGCTTCAAACTTCCACATTGGGCTCTGCACTGACAGTGTGAAACCTGCTTGGGATTCTCTCTCTCTCTCTCTCTCTCTCTCTCTCTCTCTCCCACTCTCTCTCTGCCCCTTCCCTGCTCACACTCTCTGTCTCTCAAAATAAATAAACTTAAAAAAAACCCAAGCATTAAAAAAAACAAAAAAGCTTATTTTTTAAAGATTTTCTCCTTGTAAAATTTTGGATATTTGCTAATGTTCTTATGCTTTTCATGCCCCAGGTGAGCTGCTGCTCTCAGCAGTTAAGTGTTCAGTCTGCCCATTAAGGACCAAGGTCTGAGGGCAGGGTCACATAGCTGTGCACAGAGTGAGGGCACTGTCCAGGGGATTCCTACTATGGGACTGACCTCTAAGCAGGTGTACTAGTTTGCTGGGGCTGCTGTCACAAAGTACCACAACCTGGGGGGCTTAAACAACAGAAATGTATTGTCTCATAGTACTTGAGGAGAAATCTGAAATCGAGGCGTTGGCAGGGTTGATTCCTACTAAGAGGTATGAGGGAGGGAGAATCTGGTCCAGGCCTCCTCTTTGACTTGGGGATGGCGGTCTTCATCCCACATGGAGTCCCCCTGTATGTGTACCTGTGTCCAAATCTCCCCCTGGCCTTTTTTTTTTTAAAGTAAGCTTTATACCCAGAATGGGATTTGAACTCAAGACCCTGACATCAAAAGCTGAATGCTCTATGGACTGAGCCAGCCAGGAGCTCCCAAATCTCCCTAAGGACATCAGCCATATTGAATTAGTTGTTCATCCTACTCCAGTATGACCTCATGTGAACTTAAACAATTATATCTGCAATGACCCCATTTCCAAATGAAGTCACATTCTTTATTTATTTTAAAAAAAATTTTAATGTTTATTTATTTTTGAGAGAGAGACAGTGAGAGCCAGGGAGGGGCACAGAGAGAGAGAGAGAGGGAGACACAGAATCCAAAACAGGCTCCAGGCTCCGAGCTGTCAGCACACAGCCTGATGCAGGGCTTGAACTCACGAACCGTGAGATCATGACCTGAGCTGAAGTTGGACGCTCAAGTGACTGAGCCACCCAGGTGCCCCAACAAAGTCACCTTCTAATGTACCAGGGGTCAGAACTTTAACATACGAATTTTGGGGGGACACAAGTCAACCCATACATAATAGCTCCCTTCCAGCTCTGAGGACTACAATGCTGAGCTTTGAAGTATGACTCAGACTCAGTATATTGCCTTGTTTTGTTTTAGCTTTTTGCCATTGTTTGTTCACTTGTTAAGTGGGGTGTATGCTTACTGCTTGGTAAAACTGAATCCACAAAGCATAGCTGACCACCCTGCTGAGGCTGATTGAGAGGTCATGCCAGCCTGTAAATCAGGCTGGCATCCATATCCAGGGCCACTAGTAGTAATGATGTAAAAACTCTTGAGTTATAATCTTGTCAGAGGCCATTCTGAACTCTAAATAAATTATTTCTGTTGGTCTTAGGGTCTATATGCCTTTTGACAAGCCTGTAAATCAGTGAGTTTGCTTTCTTCTTGATTCCATGTGTCATCTGGTATAATTCATAGAAAAAATGTCATTTTATTGTAGAACTTAGAGTTTCAGAAGTGTGCGGCGTTCAATCTGGCATATGTGGAGACTTTATCAAGCTATAATGAAATGGTCATCGATAATGTGACTATGAAATTTGTTATTATTGTGTATGGCAGTGTGATAGATACTAAGACAGAGGTACAATATCTTGCACCTTGCATTTTGCCTAAAACCTGTGAGCAGGTAAGGACCGTTATTTCTAAAGAGTCATTTGCTTTCCATGGTGCCCCATAAGTGACTTTAAAACTCAACTGACCACCCTAAAAAGAAATTTAACCTGTAGTTCTTACCGCCCTTAACAAAACAGTCAGAGCATGCTTAGGGCTTCCCATGTACAGTTGTGAGGGTTGGGCCCTACACAAGAGTGTGCCCGAGGGGGAACTGAGAGCTGGAATCTGCCTGCTCTCTGCTTGCCAAGCCATTTGCCCTGGAGTAGGGTTGTACCTCCCAAAGGATGGGAGACATTTTTCCTTAGTTCACACCGAGGAAACGACACCATATGCTAGTGTGGCTCTGAAGGGGTCTTCACTGGTTAGTAAGAAGAAAGTTGAGTAGGGGCCACATCACTTTGTTGCCACGTGAGGGGCTGTGAGCATACCTTGACAGTGGGCCCTGGATAGCACCATTCCATGGATCTGTGAGGGAGAAGAGTGTGAACACCAAGGGTGTGATAGGATGGGGTGGCAGGAAGGTGGAGCACAGGAGTGGGGAGGAGGAAGAGGGAGTGAGAAGAGCTGACCTGTCCTTAATCGGGTAGGACGTTTCTCCTCTTGAGGAGAGACCCTTTCTGCCGGTTCATTTATTAAATGAGAGGTTGTTAACTAAATGAAAAATGTATGTCTTGGAAAAGTTGGTAAACCTCCTAAAAAGTGCATTCGTCCCTTTCACAACATTATTATTTTGTACCTCTCAGCAATTCCGAGGATGACGGTAATTTAACTGTTTTTCTAATAGAAAATGAAAATGGCTTTAGCTTTGAAGTGGGGGGTGGGAGTGAGGCAGGGAACAGCAGGAGCTGTTTGGGATCAGGAATACTTGGGTGTAAAGCCTGGCCCTTGTGCCCACCAGTGTGTGAGCCATAGGTGACCTGCCTTCTGACCCTCAGTTTCCTATTCGTGAAGTTAGGATAACAGTTGTGGCCATCTCCTGAGGTTCTTGTGAGGATCGAGGGAGAGGGGACCTGGTATCTAGAAATGATAGTTATAATTGTTACTTGCACCCTACTTGCCTTCTGGGAGAGCAAATTTTGGAGGACACACAGGGCAAAAGTTCTGAGAAAAGTAGACAGTCCGCTGTCCGGGACGGCAGGGCCCTGAGCCCTTGGACATCCATGTAGGGATAAAAGCAATTGAATGTATGTTGGGGGTTTCCCTGTTTTCCCAAACAGAATTTCCATTCTGGTTACAAGTAAGGTGTGGAAAGTTCCTTCCTGATAATTGTAAATGTGCAAAAGGTAATTTTCTGGGCCAAGACTTCATGAAACCATGTTAGAGGGGATTTGAAATGAAAAAGATAGAGAGCTTAGGGTTGAAGCCCAGTTCTGAGTTTTGGCTTATTTCTTATATTCTTTGAAAAGGTTAGGAAGCAGCCAGCTTAGAGATCAAAGTCTGCTCTTTTGACTAACTTCTTTTCTTCTTTAGATTCAGGGAACTTCAGATTTAAGCAAGATGCTGGTTATCCAAGCATCCAAGCCTGCCAAAAATACCAATGACTCCAAAGTCATGGGTAAGGAGTAGCCCTTTCCGTGATAGGAAAACCATGAAACATTCATCTAATTCAAAGAAAATGATCTGAGGGTATTGCGTGGGTTTATCACCAGTCTCCATCCTTGGGCCCACCCTGGTCTCCATGTTACTTCTGGGAGGCCACCTGAGTCCTCCAGACGCTGAGGTAGCCTTTCTCTCTCCCGTCCCTTCCTTCACAGCTGGTGTAGAGCAGCTTCTGTGTGGTACTCTGTTCCCGTCCTGGCGGGCTGGAGACCCACTGTGCTGCTGGGGGTAAAGCAGGAATGGGGCGGGCATAGACTTTCTCACAGTGCGTCCAGGGGTGGAGAGCTGGTGTGTTCCCAACAATCAAGGGGAATATGGAACCTGAACCAGGCTCTTTGACTACTCCAAACCAGTCGCAGCCACAACTCAGTTCTCTTGCTTGAGGTGCGCTTCCATAGTTACGACCTAATTACAATCGCTAAACGTGTATTAGTGCCCCGCTGCATGTATCACGGTGCTAAGCAATATTACTGAGCAGATGAGGTAGCAAGGCCTTGCTCTAGAGAAAATGCGCTGAAATCTTTCACGTAGTGCTCGGCACCCCTGCCTTGCCAAGCCCAGTGTTTTCATTTCCCCAACTGCCGGAGCTCGGAACCAGGCAGCCTTAATATGCGTCTCTAATTGGCACCATCCTGGTGTTTCTGACCCGCATGATCTGCTAGCTTAGAGGTTATGCAGTTCTTCACGAATTGTTACTTCGGGGGGAGGGGCTTACATGATTTCAAACTGCGTGCAGAAAGTGCATTTTATTAATATTTTATACCTCATTTCTCATTTGCACGATTCTTTTTTTTTTTCAACGTTTTTTTTTTTGTTGTTGTTGTTTTTTTTTTTTTTTGGGACAGAGAGAGACAGAGCATGAATGGGGGAGGGGCAGAGAGAGAGGGGAGACACAGAATCAGAAACAGGCTCCAGGCTCTGAGCCATCAGCCCAGAGCCTGACGCGGGGCTCGAACTCACGGACCGCGAGATCGTGACCTGGCTGAAGTCGGACGCTTAACCGACTGCGCCACCCAGGCGCCCCATCATTTGCACGATTCTTGTAAGACGCAGCCCCATCGTGTGCTGGGCACTGTGCCAAGCGCTAGGCGGTGAGCAAGCCAAACCAGGTGTCTGCCCTTGTGAGGAGGAGAGACATTCAATAAGTGATTCCACTTCTGCCCTAGCAGCAAATTCAACCTCAGGCATTCTTGTAGCTTACTTTCTAGGCCCTGTTCTGGGGTCACGTGCAGCACTTGATTTGGGGGAGTTCTCTGTGTTCCCAGCTCTCCTGTCCAAGCTGGCTTAACACTGAGATAGTCGTTACCCCTAGCCCTCACAGTGTCTTCAGTTTGCCTTTCACAGCACCCTTGGGGCACCGGGGTCTAGGGTTTGGAGCTCAGGGCCTAGCGTCAGCCCCCTTGGGGCACCCTGAGGGCTTTTGAGTCAGAGATCTTAGCACTGCCAGAAGCAGGGTACAGGTCCTCCTCTGTTCCTGGGCCTGTAGGCCTCTCTCTTTCTTCGGGCTCTCTGCAATCACTTTTAGACCAAGGGTAATATATCATGCTGTATTTCCCGATGAATTTGGAACGAGAATCATAAATGGTAGGTCAGTGCACTGGATTGGACCCACATATATGTTTTCTTTTAAAAATTTAAAATAAGTTGCAGGGGTTGCCTGGGTAGCTAGGTCGGTTGGGCGTCTGACTTCAGCTTGGGTCATGATCTCGTGGTCCATGAGTTTGAGCCCCTCGTCGGGCTCTGTGCTGACAGCTTGGAGCCTGGAGCCTGCTTCTGGTTCTGTGTCTCCCACTCTCTCTGCCCCTGCCCCCCTCACACTCTGTCTCTCTCACTCTCAAAAATGAATAAATGTTAAAAAAAAATTTAAAAATTTAGAATAAGTTGCAAAAGATGAACATCGACAAATTTCACATAAAAAAAATCCAGATTTTGAGCTTTTCTTGAAAAACTCAGAAAGTCTGCTAACACTTGGGCCTCGTTCCTGTATGTAGCAACATTCAGAGCTGGTTGTGGGGGAAGCAGATAATGTGCAGTTTGCCACAGTCCACATCTCACCCTCTTGTCTTAGGTATGGCCTGCTTCCTCTTTTATGTGACCTCCTTGTTCTCATTTGAGTTTGTCGGCCCTTCCATTAGGTTCTGGGGACTCTAAGAGCAAACGCTGTTGAGGGAAGAAAGGGAAGAAAGTAAAGAGCTCATATGAAAAGGGGGGAAGGGAGACCTAGAGAGAAAGCAAATTGATATTTCAGAATATTCTTCTGCTACCTTTACTCTTAAATTCCTAATTTAGTTTTTCTGTCTGATGCATGTATTTGGATTGGTTCAGTCAACACTGGTCTTCGAACGACCCACAGAGAATATAATTGGAAGAGAAAAAAGGAGGTAAGAAACTTGACACATGGATTAGATTTTGTCTTACTGTGAATATTAAGCCACATAGCTGGAATCAGTTGTGAAGCCAAGTAGCAAAATGTAGGTGGTAAGAAAAGAGATTCATAGTGGCAGCTCATTAATTTAGAAAAATTGGGATAAAACTCACCTGGATTATTAAAAATATTTTTTGAATATTTATTCATTTTTAAAAATTTTTTAAATTTTTATATTTATTTATTTTTGAGAGAGAGGGAGAGACAGAACGTGAGCAGGGGAGGGGCAGAGAGAGAGGGAGACACAGAATCCGAAGCAGGATCCAGGCTCTGAGCTGTCAGCCCAGAGCCGGATGCGGGGCTCAAACCCATGAACCGCGAGATCACGACCTGAGCCAAAGTCGGACACTCAGCCGACTGAGCCACCCAGGCGCCCCTGAATGTTTATTCATTTTTGAGAGAGAGAGAGAGAGAGAGAGAGAGAGAGCAAGCGGGGGAGGGACAGAGAGTGAAGGAGACACAGAAACCGAAGCAGGCTCCAGGCTCCAAGCTGTCAGCACAGGGTTCGAACACACAAACTGTGAGACCATGACCTGAGCCAAAGTTGGGCACTTCACCGACTGAGCCACCCAGGCGTCCCTCACCTGAATTATTTAAAGATGAAAATGATAGAATGTTTCTGGAAGATGTGATTTCCCCCAGGCTGCCCCCACGCTCTGGCTCAGTTTCCCCCTGTGCACCTCCTTCCCAGTAGCTCAGTAGTAGGGATCTATGGGTTAGGGATGGGGAGGGTCATGCCATGCGCACAAACTAGATGTTAGCACCCACAGGCCTGTTCCTCTCCGTGTGGAGTGTGTATTCCCTGAGGATGTGGGTGCTGTGCCCGGGGGATGTGCAGCCACAGGCTCATCCAGGGCATCTTCCTAGAGTATGAGTTTTACTTGGTGCTCTTTTAAACAGAGGAAACTCATTTAACCATTAGATTCTTTAAAATGTTTTATATTAAAACACACATGGAGTAGGATGACAAATTTGCATGAATTTTTAAGATAAAATAGAAGACTTCAGGCCATTTTATTATGGAGAGTCACTTAGGTTTTGCCCTGACATCTTTTCCTACTCTCCTCAGCAATCAGGGCTAATTTGGAAAATTTTGAGAAGTCCATGTCTGGAATAGGAGGGGGGAAGGCTGGTCACATCAGGCCAGGACAGAGTGGAGGGAAGTCTGGGGAGTGGGGGACCTGTCTGTAGGCCTAGTTACTCAAGGAGTCTCTGTCAGGGCCCCTAACAGAGGTCGTTTGGGCCCAAGCCCCCTGCACAGTAGAGGAGAATGTTGTTCTGACAGGGCAACGGGGCACTAGGTGAATGCAGAGGTGGGCCAGAGAGCAGTGAATGGGGCCAAGGATGGGCTTCAGTGGCCTCCAGCACCCTCTGTCTCCCAGCTGCGAAGTCACTCCACGTAAAAACGTTTTCCGAGGGAAAATGGTATGCTGTGTAAGCGCGGCTTCAAGAGAAGACCCTTGGGCCACCACATCTCCAACCAAGGAGTCCTCCTAAGACCCTTTTAACAGAAATTCGGGGCCCGCACTGTCATTTATGACCGTCAGAGTGGTGTGCAGAGTGTTTGTTGGGGGAAGGAGAGTTGCATTGACCGAATGTGTGATTAATGGTTCCTTTAAAGAGAGCAACTTAGTTCTTTTTAGGCAGCCTTCCTAAACGGAAAAGGACCCTCTTTCACAAATGGGAAAGGACCCTGTTTCACAAATGGGAAACCTAATGGGGGGTCAAGTAATTGGCTTCATTGACTCCTCATTTTCACTGTTCTTTTCCAGGCCCCATTATTTTAAAAAGTTTCTCCTTGTGATTTAGGGACAAAGTTTCTGGTTACCTGGGAATCAGTCACAGAGTTACCCGGAATTCAACTCTCCTGACATTTCTCTTTTCCTGAAGTGCACCTTTGTTTGACTACTCTTAGTGAATTAATGTAGTATCTCTTTCCAAGATGATGCTTGATAGCACAGAGATGCATATGTATTTACTCGTAACTGATCTCTCAAAGCCCTTAATATGTAAGATCTTTTAGAGGAAACGTTCCAGATAATAAAATGTGAATTTTCAGTTAAGTTTTCTGATTACATTTTGATAGTTCATGTTTTTTCCTGAAATGCTCATAGTCTAATATTTTGCTTTTGACTTTTCCTTTATAGTTGGAAACTGGACCCTATTTTAAAAAGGAATACTAATGGTGCTAAGGTGATATGTGGAGTCAGGTAAAAGACTGAGCTAATATCCTGGCTCACGTGCTGAAGGATTACCTGGCAAGGAGGTTACTCAGAAGTTGCTGACATGGCTAATAAATACTGCTGTATTTATTTCACAAGCAATTGAGCTGCTGGAAAAGCTCTAACTTTAAGCAGTTGCATTATACTTGAGATGTTCAAAATTCTTCAGGATGATAATATAATTCATGGCCTACTAAATGAAACCAAATAGAGCAATTTATGAGAATTCAAGTAATCAGAAGCATTGTACACTTAATATATTACTGACTGAAGCATACAACTTATATAATTTGATTTGTTGTTAATGACCCCCTAACATTTTCCAGTGAAAAGTTATTCCCTCCCTCCCCAATTTAGTATATGTTGAAAAATGGAACTATGTTCTCTAACCTTAGTTGCTGAAAGCAAAGTTTAGGAGAGGTTAATAGTCTTGCATTGCATAATACTGTTTGATATCACTTTTCAGTTTCTTTTTAAAAGTCAAATAAAGTTGAATGTTATGGTCTGATTGTTTATTATTTAGAATCCATTATGCCTTTTCATTTCAACAAGATTTCAAAAGGATATTTGATGCTCTACTCTAGGGAAAACCCTAAGAGAGGTAAGAATAAGAAGAAAACGTAAGACAAAAAGTCAGGCCTATTTATTAGAACTTTTTGGACACCTGCCGTAACAGGACAGTATTTCAGCGTGGACTGTGGATCCCCTGAGTGTCAGCAAATACTGGATGTGGCTGCACACGTAGGAACCCGGCCACCGTGACTGAACCACAGAGGCTTCGTTTTTTCTCTTTTTGATTATAGTTGATGCACTATGGTTACATTAGTTTCAGGTGCACAACATGGACAAGTGTAGACGTCACGCCGTGCTCACCACAAGCATAGCTACCATCTGTCACCACACGATGCTACTCTAACTCCATGGACGATATTCCCTGTACTATACCTTCCATCCCTGTGACTTAGTCTAATTAAAGGCTTCATTTTTCTTATAGTAACAAAACATCTAGAAATAGGCAGAAAGGGATGGGTGCAGCTGGTTGAGGAAGTAAGTTATCACGGACTAGGCTGCAGCCTCCTCATCCTCGGCCTGTGCCTTATCCCCAGGGTGGCAAAGTGACATCTGTACCTCCAGGCATCCTATTTGCTTTCCAGGAGGGCAAGGAGCTTTCTCTTTAGGAGGTTTTGCCTTTGAGTCAGGAATGGACCTCATCCCAGGCCAGCACGGTCATGTGCCTAAACCTCTCACCTTAAGATGATTTTTTGGCTGGCATCTCACTCTGCCACCCTTAATAATGATCTGGGTGGTTTTAGTGAAAAGTATGGGGTAAGTGGATACTGGGTTAAGGGCAGTACCTGCTGTGCTCTGCGCCAGTCACATGGCTTGTTACAAATGAACACCAGCTGGCCACCTGCAGAGTCAGTCCCTGGGGGTAGGCCCCTGGGCTCTGCATTTTCACACTCCTGTGGGATTTAGTGCATTTGAAACTTGAGATACTTTAGTCTGCTCTACAGTCTTGCTTAGAGGCTCATTAGCATATCTGATGGAACTAGGAGATACTTCCTCCCACATACATCAGTTAGGATGCGTTTGGCCTAAACCCAACTCCAAAAGGCTTATGTCCTAAGGATATGTATTATTTTATGTAGTGTCAGTCAAGAGGTAAGATGGGTTCATGGTTGATGGACTCAGCGAAGATGATGATCAGATTTTTTCTCTCCACTTTGCTGTTGACCAGCCTCATTCTGTGGTTCCCCGTGCACAGGTAGTCAGATGGCTGCTAGCAACAATCATGTTTTGTGTGAGACAAAAAGGGAAAAAAAAAGGTCTCCAATGCTGTCAGGATAGAATTCTTCTAGAAACTCCAATGATCCTATTTGTGGCTCATTCTCAAGAATTGAATCACGTGCCCATTTCTGAACCAGTTACTGCCAAGAAAAGTGGTAATGACCTTTTGGCCAGTTAATACACCCTTTAAGCTAAAATTAAAGTTGTCAGGAGTGCCCGGATGGCTCGGTTAAGCGTTCAACTTCAGCTCAGGTCATGATCTCAGTTTGTGGGTTCAAGCCCCGCATTGGGCTCTGTGCTGACAGTTCAGAGCCTGGAGCCTGTTTCGGATTCTGTGTCTCCCTCTCTCTCTGCTCCTCCCCCATTCATGCTCTGTCTCTGTGTCTCTCAAAAATAAAAAGAAAAAAAAAATTAAAGTTGTATTTCCTCAATTCGCATTGCCCCAAAGGGGTGGAGCCAAATGGGAGTAAACTACTACACAGCCATTCTGGTTCCCTGCCCCTTTGCTGAGTATCTCAACGCAGATCCCTACATTTAGGGTGGAGGTTAGAGGCGAGATCAGACTTGTGGCAAGACCACACAGGGGGCCACAGATTTACCACTGTGAGAATCTTAGAAGACTGAGAAGGCAGTCCCATGGACTTCTCATGCTTCTCTCATAATCACAATTGTCATATGTGAATTCACTTTCAATTAATAAATCTTGAACACATAATGCAGTTTATTCTGTTCTTCCATGAAAATTGAGAGCAGCAACTCTTGATGGGAACTCTATTCTCCATGCCCACTAGGGCACTGAAGATGTACTTAGGATCACTTCAACCCTGGAAATGCGTATTATGTCACATTTTACATCTGGAAAAGAATCTTTTCACAAAGTCTCATGGCTTCATGGTGACAGAGCCAGAAATCCATTTGGGGATACCTGGCTGCCTTTTCTTTGAACCTTTTCAGTGTCTTTGTATTGACATCATATATGTGGACAGAGTAGAGATGGCCAAAAAAACACCAGGGTTTGGGTGCCTGAGTGATGAGGGGTGCAATACATTTATTGGGGGAAGTTGATGAATTTGATTTTGAATTTGCAAATCCAATGGCACACGTTCCATCCGTCAATAAAGATCAACACTCAAGTGTTGAATAACTGAAAAATTAACGTTGGAGATTTAGATGCTGGATTGTCACCATGAAAGAAAGTTGAAGCCAGACTCCAAGAGACAAGGACAAGAGGCATCAAATAGCCAAGGGAAGAAAAGAGAGCAAGAACTGAATAGTTGGAAAGGTGACAGGAGACGGAAGATCCAAGGACTAGTTAGGAGATATCCTATAAGAGGTCCAGGTATTGGTTCTTTAAGGGCAAAGTATATTGTGACTCAAAGAGGTAAGAGCAAGACACATTCCTCTTGGGTCTTTCAGACCAGGACTCCTCAGGATATTGGGTAACTTGAAATTTTCACTACCTTCCCAACCTTCTTGGTGTCACTCAAATTTTACATGTGGAGAATTCAAGGAAACTAAAGACTTAATGACTCGCCTACCATATGGCACCAGGCATCATGTTTTACATTATTCTACTCAATAAAAAAATATGGAGGGCTACATGCAAGGGACTATACTAGGTATGGGACACTTCTTTCTAAACCCAGGACTTATCAGCACAGCCTAACAAAAGTGTGAGAGACCATGAGTTCACAGTAGTTAGTATTCTTTCCAGAAACGCACAGGTGTACTACTCTCCTCAAGATTCATATTCTTAAGCCTTGTAAATCCAATTAAAGTAATATGTTAGGAGAGCTCTTTACAGCAGGGGGGGGGGGGGGTCACAAACCCAAGGACCCAGGGAAGTAACAGGAAGGAGCGAAGTGGGCCAAGAGATGTGGTGAAATCTCCTTGTTCATCAGCTGCTCCTCCACTTTCATCACAAGAAATTTCACGTATCTGCCTTTGGAGAAAAGTACTGATGCCGATCCTAGCGAGCAAAGCTCTGCCCTTTGGGTCAGGAGTCTAAACTAGTACTTCAAAACGTGACAACAGAATTCTCTGATCCAGTTTTAACAAAGAATTTATTTGCTGATCCCCAAAAAGCAAAACTCAGAAAACAGCCCCACCCCCTCACGGCAAGAATAGTTCTATAACAAAACATTTTCAATCATTTCCTCCTTTCTTCCCAAGGTATGCTCTTGCGCCCATCAGTGTAGAGCAGACAGACATATGGAAATACTTTGCATGAAAGGCACATGGCACTGTCGTATCGCTCACACCTCCTGGTCCACCTCCCTGGCAGGCAGGCAAGTGGAACTTCTTCTATAGCCTCTCTTTTTTAATAGAAATTTCTCGAAAAATTTTCGTTATAGCAAAATATTTAAAGATTCCTCCCCCGCTCATCCCACTTCAGTTATCTACTGAAAAAGTATAGAATTGAAAAGTTTGTTGCCCCCGCTGCGATCAAAACCCTGAAGAGTGGAGAATTTCTGGATACTCTACAGGTTTTTGGGTTATATACTCGTATCTACAGGGGAATCTGAACGTCAAGTTCTGGATTTGATTGGAACAGCTGAAAACCTGACATTCTATGATGGAGCAGAACAGACTTTCTCCACCATCAACTGACACTACCTCATCGACCCCACAGCCTGTAGACATCCAAGACTTGAATCTCACATACAGACTACATTTCAGAGACAGCAGAGAGTGCTACGGTGCAGGAACAGAACAGAATGCTGGTGAAGGCACAGAGGAAAGGATCCCAAGAAATTTTTAGTGCCATTTTGTTTAATAAGCCAGTAGTATAGCAACCTAAAGGCCTTGGCTGTGATCACACCAGGATGTTGTTATGGAACAGGTGCAGGAGAACATGACTGGCAGCCGGCGTCCCCTGGCTCACTGTGCTAACCACCTCCTTGGGGGACTACGGCTGGGGCGTGTAACGGAGGTACTTCTTGCCAGACGGGAGCTCTTTGGTGAAGACTCCTTTAGGGAAAATTTTTTTGGCTTCATCTTCAGGGATGGTTGGAAGAACCATCACGCTATCGCCATCCTATTGAAAGACATTGAAAATAATGAAATTCACTCTTACAGTGAAGCCTGAAGGCCAAGAAGTAGCTTCAGAAAAGTAGCTACAGGTGCTCCTGAGAATAACCCAGTATTGGTCACTCTCTCCCCTCTGAGGAATTTTGTTTTCACAGGATGATCTTCGACACTTTGCTGAGAGAACAATGTCCCCATCTTAACAAGAAATGGTCTTGTTTTAAACCCAGTGACGTCTTGGCACCACACTTTAAAATTTAAATTCTAAGTCCTTACCGCTGCCCGGTGTGAATGAATCGTGCCTCCTTGCCCCACCTCCCGCTCCTGCTCTTCCAGGCATGCTGGTTTTCCTCCCTCATATATATGTATATTTTTTAATGTTTATTTATTTTTGAGACAGAGACAGAGCATGAACAGGGGAGGGTCAGAGAGAGAAGGAGGCACAGAATCTGAAACAGGCTCCAGGCTCTGAGCTGTCAGCACAGAGCCCGACGCGGGGCTTGAACTCACGGACTGTGAGATCATGACCTGAGCCGAAGTCGGCCGCTCAACCGACTGAGCCACCCAGGCGCCCTTTCCTCCCTCATAAACAAGCACGACTTGGTCCCTTGCTTTCTTCATGTCCTTCCCGAAGTTCCCTTCAGAGAAAGGCCTTCTTTGACAGCCAATTATAAAACCTACCCTCCCACCCCTATGCTCCCACTCTCTCCACCTCTGCTTGATTTTTCTCAGTCACACTTATTGCCACCTAAAACACGGTAAACTTGCGTACTGTTTGCCTCCGCCCACTGGCATGTAAGCTCTCTGAGGGCAGGGACTCCTATTTACATTAATATTTATATTGTTCACTGTTGCTGTAGCCCAGAGCCCACTGCCTGGGCTCAATAAACACATGTTCAATGGACAGATACAGACTTTAAATGATTTGCCTGTCAGGAAAAACAAATCAACACAACCTGGTATTCAGGTGAGCATATTTTAAAAAGGTAGCAATGTTAAGATGCCCTTGTGATATTATCCCTGTCTGAGAATTCTACATGGAGTTTGAAAGGCTAATTGAAGCTTAAGAGAAGTGAAATGCTCCAGACATTAATACACCAAATAGTTTTATAGCCATGACTCAAGTGGCCAATCTAAGTTTTGCTATAAATATTTTGCCAACATTTTGCTCGTTTTGGGAAGGGTTAAAGGTTTTTTTAAAAAAAATTATTTTATTAAGAAATCATTCTGGGTGGCTCAGTTGGTTAAGTATCCGACTCTTGGTTTCAGCTCAGGTCATGACCGCACACTTCGTGAGTTTGAGGGCCGCCCCAGGCTCCATGCTAAGGGATTCTCTCTCTCTCTCTGCCTCTCCTCTCCCTTGCTTGTGCTCTTCCTCAAAATAAATAAATAAACTTAAAAAAGAAAAGGAATCATTCTGACCAATTAATTTGATCAAGTGATATGGAAGTTAGAAAGCAATACAGGGAGTTTGTATTTCATATAAAAATACAAAGAAGACCTTGACAATGGCCTCATAGTAAATCTGAAACTCAGCCATAAGGAAAAGTCCTGCCAGTGTGTGTGCATGCCAGAAAAAGAGCCCCAAGTAAGAAAGACCCAGAAGATAGCCATTTAGAGACTGGCCCCTTAGGCCTTGAAGGTGAGCTGGGTATCTGTCCTTTTAACGTCTTTACCTTCCAATCAACGGGGGTGGCAACCCTCTTTTCCGCTGTCAGCTGGAGAGAGGTAATTACCCTGAGAATCTCATCAAAGTTCCTGCCAGTGGTTGCTGGGTAGAGGATAGACAGCTTCAGCTTCTTATCAGGACCAAAGATAAATACCTGCAAAGCACACAGATGCATAAATAGGAATAATTCTTTTAAGTGTTTCTGATATCAAAGCTTCTTTGAAAGGTCTTTAGTTACTAGAAATGTTCAAGAGTGTAGAAAAAAACCAAAACCCAAACCCTGCCCCCAACCCTGCCCTCAGCAAACATCTAGGAGGATACATCAAACTGTTAATCTGGGTGGCTTCAGTGTAGATAATTTTCTTCTCCAGGTTCTTTTTCTTTTCTTTTTTTTTTTTAACGTTGATTTATTTTTGAAGGAGAGAGAGGCAGAGTGTGAGTGGGGGAGGGGCAGAGAGAGGGAGACACAGAATCTGAAGCAGGCTCCAGGCTCTGAGCTGTCAGCACAGGGCCCGATGCAGGGCTTGAACTCACAAACCTCGAGATACGACCTGAGCTGAAGTTGGAGGCTTAAACGACTGAGCTACTCAGGCGCCCCTCCATGTTATTTTTCTAAACTTAGAAGGGAATTCTATTTGGTTCTGGGTGTCTCAGTAAGAAAACTTGATATGCAAATTGAATCCAGGAAAGGCCTCAGGAAGGTACTGTTAACTAGGGATGATTACCTTAAAAATATACTAATGGGGGTGGGGGACACCTGGATGGCTCAGTCGGTTAAGTGTCTGACTTTGGCTCAGGTTATGATCTCACAGTTCCCGAGTTCAAGCCCTGTGTCGGGTTTCTGTGATGACAGTTCAGAGCCTGGAGCCTGCTTCAGATTCTGTCTCCCTCTCTCTCTGCCCCTCCCCCGCTCGCACTCTGTCTCTCTCTCAAAAAATGAATAAACATTAAAAAAACTTTAAAAAAATATACTGATGGGAGTTGATACCAGTCTTCAAATAGTTGTATAGTTTTGCAGATGAGGGATTAAGTCTGTTCTCTAGTAGGTAAGGACAAACAGGAATTCCCAGCCACATTTGCCTTATGAAGAAGGATATTATGGCCCACCACTTTAAAAGAGAGGACTGTTAGGAGAGCTGGGAAAAACATTCCTCAATTCTAGATGATATCTTATGATCAACTACTTATTTTATGTACATTTCCAAACGTTATCAAATTTAGCTGAAAATTTTACTTTGCTTCAGCAGTACGGATGGTCAGTGAGATTGCCGCTAATTATTTCATAACTGGAGATATTCCCCTATTCCTCAAGTCGGTGTAAGCACTCAGCTGTACACAGAGACTGGCCAGTCATGAGGACAACTAATGGATTTCTACAACTCACCACACGAGCTGTCACAGGCATGCCCTTTTCGTCCTTCTCTGCTGGGTCCAGCATGCCTAACAGGATGGCAAGGTCCCGATTCTTATCATCAATGATGGGGAAAGGTAATTTTTCTGTGGGCTCCTGACCATTGTAAGCATTGATATCCTGAAATGCAGGTGAAAGGGAAAAAAAAAATCTAAAGCAGGCACATTCTTTGAATTCAATCAATGAACATCTTGCAAGATAGGGAAGAGGAACACAATCATAATTTTCTCTAAGCGATTTTAGTAAAAAAAAAAAATGGATGAATGAACACTCCTCACCCCAATCACTCACTGACAGAAATAACAGTACAGCACAGTACTTAGGTTATAACCACAGACCCTTTTCATGCCCAGGTCTCTTAAAATTTGGCATGATTTTACTGCCCACAGAAAGCAGCAAGAAATGCTTTAAAAGTTGAATGCTGTAGAGTTAGATCCCAATCTAAGGTACCTCTCTGGGTACCCAACAAGTAAATACCATCAGAAATAATGTGTTCATTAAGTCCATCACATCTAAAAGTAATGCCACATGCAAAGATAATTCTACAGATCTGGTCCCTGCCCGCTAAGAACCCCGACCCAGACATTAAGCTACTATACAGCAGATACTAAGAAATGAAAAAAAAAACCCATAAAATTTGAAGCAAATCCAAGAATGGAGAGTTGAATATATACTTTAAGGACAAGTCCAAGGTAAATTTACACTAGGGTGAAATCCACATAGAAAACAAAGCATTTCAGGTCTGAACTGAAAGACAATAATGTACTTTCCTCCTTATTCTACTCTCTTCCCCTACTAAACTTCACTCATTTACTCATTCATTCCTACCTTTCCTATCCCTAGAAGCCTTTGAAAAAGAAAATCTAGCTCCCGTATTTGATCAAGTAATGATACAGCACTTCCCGTGGGGTAAGCACGAGGGCAAGTGCATGTGGATGAGTGAGGCGTGGCACCTGCCTTCAAAGAAACTTCTACTTTGGTTAAGATAATTCCCATGTGAAGTAGCAGCAAATGCAAGACTCTAATATTTACATGGCAGATTGTAAATGCTGAAGTATACTAATGTCCCCATTGACAGATAGGTCTCCTGAGTTAGGAAAGACTTCAGGAGAGATTCTACCTGGGGCCTTGAAGGATGGATGAGATTTTTCACAGGGAAGAGGAGCAGTATTAATGAAACATGCAGGCAGGTCTGAGCATAAATAACTGAGAAGAGAGTGAGTAACTTAGCTGGGTAGAGCTTTAGGAAGCAGCAGGAGAGGATTTAAGGTTGGAATAAGGTCTGTTTATTATGTGGAGCCTTAAAAGTAACATAGGGGTTGAGGTCATGGCGGATATAGAGCCTCTGTCAATTTCTCAGCAGAGATGTGACAGGACAGAAGTGGTACAGGTGAACTTTGAAACGGGTAACAACACATTTTGACGTGTTCCTTAATTTTATTATCTTAACTTCCTTTCTGTTGTCACTGGCCCCCCATCAACTCATCACAACTAAATAATAATCAAAAGGGCTTTCTGCTAGAGGCGTCCTGAAGTTTCCTATGTAACCAGTTGAGTGCCAAAGTTTGGCCACTGCTTCTGATAGGTGGGACTTGTTTCCTGTTCAGTGCTCTCACAATTCTGAAAATTCAAGGCAGAGGCTCACAGGCTAAAATGAGCCCGGGCATGCTCCTACTTTAAAAGGTGTTTTACAAGAGGCAATCAACTCTTCCTTTGGTGGTTTCTAGTTTCAATGGCTGCTGTACAGTAATAAACGGTCAACACTGCCACTTCCCTGATGGGCATTACGTTATATCCACGAACACCAAAGAACCACATGCTTTGACTTTATTCTAGCCTAAATCAGATGAATTCCTACTCTCTATCATGTAGTATCAATGACAGCATTGGTTTGAGGTTCCAACTGCACTGCCATCCTTTCCTAGCCAGCCCACCCTGAGCAAGTCCCTCCAACTCTGTGGGAGGAAAAGTATTCTCACTGGCAAACATGAGAGCATAGTGCAGAAATGCACTTACCAGTCGCAGCCAAATGTAAGGGATGAAAAATATGCCACTGTAAGCAAGAGAAATCCCCTACTCTTTTCTCCTGTATATGATGCTTCTAATTTCGGGCACTTAGAATTAACTAGCAGGAAATGGCCAAGGGCTGCAGCCCCAGGTGGCCAGCTCACAAGTCAGTACCACATCTTTTATTCAGTTGCATAACAAGTGCTTGACAGAGTGCCTAGTACATTGAGAGCATCCTTCAGAGCTTACCTATCATCACTTTTTAGTGGCACATCATCGCAAAGTCATCAAAATGTCCTCAAGTTTAGACCACCACATTTATTGTCCAAGTAAATCGTTTGTTGAAAGTAGACAATTCCTTCCGTTCGTGCATTCAACACACAGAGACTGACTGCCTAGGATACACTGAGTGCCAAGCACTGTTCGACAGAGCACAAAACAGGAGTCTGCCTTGCTGAGCCTGATGGGTGTGGACAAATGAACAAATGAAACTAGCAACGTGCAGAACATTTTATTTTAGATGGTGACAATGCTAAAGAAAAAATCACAGGGGGATAAGGAACATGGAGGGGAGTTATAATTTTAGATAAGGAGGCCATGGAAGAAGGCCTTGATGAGGTAGCATTTGAATCAAGACTTGAAAGCGGGAAGGGCACAAGCCACAAAGCTACCTGAGGAAAGTCTTCCAAATAGTATTTTGCATCATTTTAAAGGCAGAGCAGACAAGTTTACTGATGAACCAGACGTGGATATGGAAAAACCAGAGGAATTCAGGATGATGCCTAGATTTTGGCCAACTATGAAAACGCAGTGTCCATTAGCTAAGATGAGTAAGATCTCGGATTAAGAAAAGGAAGCCAGTGTCAGACATACTAGGTGTGAGATGACAGGACATCCCAGGGGAGATGGGAGTTGGCGGTGGTCGTAGCAGTCTGGGAACCAACAGTGTCTGGCCTAGAGATGGAAATTCGGGAATCACAGCATTTAGACGTGAGTGGATGAGCTCACCAAGGGGAAGGGTATAGATAAAAAGAGACGGTGTCCAATAAATGAATTCAGGGCAACTTTAGCATAACTAGGAGTTGGGGGTGAGGAAGCTCACTCTGACCATAAACAGGAGTAGCTCAAGATGTGGTGTCTGGAAGCCATGAGAGGAAAATGTTCCAGGATATACAACGACCAGTGGGTTGAAGGCTGCTAGCGGGCCGGGAAAGACAAGGGCTAAAAACCGAGCATTGCATTTAGCAAGGTAGAGATCACTGTGCAGTTAAGTCAGATTTTCAAATAATAGGTGAAGTCTGAACTTGAAGTTACTTGTACCTTTACCTCAAAAAACCCAAGCTACTCTACATAATTTATACCTTGATTTATAACCTCAAAGCACATGCCAATTGGTACTATACCTTGCTCCAGGCAAGATGGTCTTCAACACTATCCACTGAGAGGGCAATCATTTTCACGTTCTTCTTGGCAAATTCGGGTGCCAGCTTTGCGGCTCTGCCGAGCTCCGTGGTACACACAGGGGTGAAATCCCGAGGGTGCGAGAAGAGAATGCCCCATCTGAGATGAAGGAAAAGGAAGCCACAGCTTATTGGAGGGATTATCACCGTCATGTAGAATGAGAAGTCACAAATCCTATGTCAAAAATGACTTCCTTTTTAAACAAGTGCTTATGAGGACAATTACTTTTAAATTTTTGTTGAGGAATGCTTTTTGATCTTCTGACTTCCAGAAAAGCCTATGTTGAAAGCCCAATTCAACCAAACATATGAAATTCCACATGATAAATGTCTTAGGAGACTGTAATTTAAGGGTGTTGCCTCCTTAAATAACTACAGGGCCACCCTGACTCTTTTTCAGCTCATAAAATCTGTGCTACTCAAACCAACAAGCTTACTGAAATACCTTTTCCCCCCTTCTTACCCACTTCTACTTTTTTTCTAGGCTATAATAATGGATGTCCCAATATGCCCCAATCCAACCAAATGCCTGACTGCAATAATAAACAGGTTACATAATCTCAAATAAATAGGCTTCTATCCTCTATTTATATGTAAAATTAAAGCTGACACTTGGCTTCTTTGCAGTGAGTGGATATAAAAACTTTTGTAAAGCTACCAAGCCTGCCAAGCAGGACACCCAATCTCTGCACCCTGACGAAGCTACCGCACTTTTGAGTTTTACCTGTCTCTTCCTTTGCAGTTTCTTTTCCTTTTTGCTTTAGTCCAAGTAGGCAAGAAAACTGGCTGCCTACAACACAGATTTTGACAACTACAGATTCTTAGGTAAACATGAATATCTAAATCATCATTACCTAGGATTAAACTTTATATAGATTTTTAAGCATATTTCCAGCTAAAAGTCACCAAGAACTTTTGGAATACCATTTCCTTCTCCTTGGCAACAGAACTACTCTTCTGACTGAAAAGGAAAATTTAACACCGGGTTCTCCACACCCCGCTGGACTTGTGTTAAACCAGGATCCTAAACTACTAAATAACTCAACTCAGTCTAGATGCCAAGCTTGACCTCTCAAAATCTGCCAAGTTTCTTGAGGCACAAAGAACAAAGCAGAGACAAGGGTACCTCCCTCCCACCTACATCTGCCACTCAACTCCCAAGGCTTCAGGAAAGGAAAAGCCTTCCTACAATGAGGATAGAGGGCCCTATGGCAAGACTGGGAAGAGAGAGGTAATATTTTGAAGATTCTGGAGGTTTGTGGTATGTTTACTTTTTTATAAAGGACAGTAAGAGGGCTATACATCTTGTTATATAAATAATCTAGGTATGGGTAAAAAATCTAGGCCTTTGATTCTATGGTAAAGGATCTGCTTAAGGGTCAGATGAGACTTATGAGAAAGTTTCCAAGAGTTGAGAGAAAAACAGAGCATTTCTTCCTGAGTTGTTAAAGGGTTGATGAATTAGAGGCGTCAGACACACTCTTTCCATTGTGCATCGAAAAGGTTTTGCTGAATCATGCTAAGGAACTCAGTTTAAGCTGCTTCACATCCTGTCCCCCTCAGAGGCCAAACTCCAGTGTGCCACATGGCTAGGAAGAGGGTAAGTCTGAGGATGTCTTACTATGGTCTGCATTCCCCTCTAAGTCTCCCTAACTGTGTGTGCTCTTAAGAGGAGTTCAATTACATTATCCCATTTCCTTCCTTCCTCATTTTCAAAAGACAAAAGGTTTCCTCCTTTAAGGGAAGGGTCCTCACTCACTAACCCCCAGAAAACCCCAGGAAAACAAGTTTTGTTTGGTGAAGATGTACTGTAAAGAAGCTGCTTCTACCATATACACAAAGAAACAGAGCTAAAGCTCATTAAACTCACCAAATGAAGCACCCAAACCCCTTAGTTGTTTCCAGTTGTCAGGGGTAGGGCAGATACCTGTAATGTTTGAAATTATTATTATTTTTTTCTCCAAAAAACACCTAGATCAAAAGCTGACCTCTGAATTGAGATCACACACAGACCGGAATCCCTGGGGAAATTGCATTAGGCAAAACCATGTATTATAATTATAAAAAGAGCTCAAACTTCTTTTCAAGGTAGGGGAGGGAACACAATCCCAGGCGTGACCTGAGGCAGACTTGTTATATTTTTGTTTGTAGATGCAGATATTTTTCTCATCTTCCTACTGGTGGCTCCCTGAGAAGGCACCGCTTTTAATAAAATCAGGATAGACCCAGGGGCAAATAAACAACAGCAAGAAACCCAAAAAAGTAGGGTTAGCTTAAATAGTGATGGCATTTATAATTATTGCTATAATAAATGTTTTATGTCAATATTTATCTTTATACAATCTAAGAGTTCTGATAAGATTTTGTTCTATGGGGATGAGGACTGTAGATAGGAATGGAAAGGAACATACTCTAAAAATCCCATGGACTTTAGGAGAAATACTAATACCTAGATTACAAGATTGGACACAGTCTGTATATCTCTCCCTGCCTTTAAGGTCTGAATGTTCCATTTTTCATCTTTTTTCTAGCCTAGTCCTCTCTTTCACAAAGCTTAGCTTTTCCCTTAAATTGGCAGCTGGAAAATAGACTTAAGAGAGTGTAAAGGGCTATGTAGGCCTAAGTGGGTAAGAATCCCTCCCAGGTTCTCTGCATAGCCCTGTCCAGTCATTGATGAATGTCATAAACTTCCCTCTCTCTGTCTATACACATATATATCTGGACACTGTAAATAAAATAAGGACACAAATCATGGAGGATTTGTTAAGCCTCAGAACACCACAGTGCAGAAAATACGAACAAAAAGCCAGGACCAGAGTCATAAATGCAGAGAACTGGTGGCTGCCAGAGGGGGTGGGGGGGATGAGTGAAACAGATCAAGGGGATTAAGAGGTACAAACTGCAGTTATAAAATAAATTAGTCATGGGAATAAAAAGCACAGCATGGGGAACACTCAATAATATTATAATGCATGGTGACAGACGGTGACTACTTACTGTGATGGGCACTGAGTAATGTATAGAATTGTCTAATCACTATATTGTACACCTGAAACTAATATAACACTGTGTGTCAACTATACTTCAATAATTAAAAAAAAAAAAAAAAAGGGAAAACCAGTGTGGTGGGACCACTGGAACTCCAGAGCCATAATATAATGACACATATCTGGGAGGTTTCAGATTAAAACCAAGCAACTTAAAAGCTTGCTGATTCAGGGGCTGTAAAACGTAAAACCTGGGCAACACCAATTTACTCCTAGTCATAATGGTCTGACTGCCAGGCCAGATCTGGCTATCGCCGGCAAGGCCACGTGCTGGAAGCAAAGCAGTGGGGGGAGGAAGCAGTGAGGGGCACACGACTGGGAAACAAAAGGGTCTCAAAAGCGGGGAGGTCCAGGCGTCCAGGAGCCTGCAGTGGCCTACCGCGGCAAGAACAGGCCATTGCAACTGAGCAACCTCAGAAAGCCCTTCACTTCAAGTGTTGCAAGTTCTGGAATGAAGGACACACCTACATACAGAATGTTCTTGGTTCCTCCCAAAGCTGTTATCAAATCATATCCCAGCCACAGGAGGAGGCTCTGGACAAAAAGTCTTTTCAGCCACTTATTTGGCAGCTGGTGGTTTAAATTTTTACATTTTGTGTCGAGAAGCCTGCAAATACCACTGCAGCAAGCAAGTCCTCGGCGCGCTGGGCCGTCCCGAACCTTCCGCCCACAGCAGTGTCCTCAGACTCTGGCCTTAGACACTCACCTTCCCCCAGGGAGCAAATTCCAGCACCGAGGGAGGGAGTGCGACCCTGGGCACAAGTCCCGGGAAGTGACCCCTGATGCAGCCCGGCCCTCGCCCCAGCCGCCTCAACTCGGCCACGCTCCTTGCACCCCTTACCAAACCGAGTGATACAGGCAACAAACCCTCCGCATCGGCCTCCGGTGCCCGTACCTGCTGGAACCCAATTTCGTTCCCCTCCCCCTTTCCCGCCGCGGAGCCGGCTCAGCCACATGGGGGCCGCCGGCGGAATGGGGTCGAGGGGCCGGCCCCCAGCAGCGCTCGGCCGACGCGGGGCAGGAGCCACTCGGCCAGAGGCACGTGCAGGAACCGGTGCGGGAGGAGGCGGGCGGCGACCAGGGGTTTGAGCTGGGAGGACGGAAGGTAGAAGAAATAGGGAAGGCACCTCCGAGGCCGGGCGTAACCCGAGGACGCTACGAGGTGGCCACTTACGAGTCTCCCAGATAGTCGTGGAAACGGATACGGCCGATGGTAGTATTGGCCTCGAAGTTGGGAGCCTCGTCCCCAAGAAGGAGACCTCCAGGCATGGCGGCAGCAGTGACGCGGGAAGACGAGGACGCGCAGCAGCTGCAGTCACCAGCTTGCCGGCTCCGGCGGTGTGGGTGCCGGCCGCAGAGTAAGTGGGGCCGCGAGGGGCGGGAAGCGAGCGGCGTGGGCGGGGCCAGAGGCGGAGTCTGAGCGGGACGGGGCCGTGGCACGGCGAGGGGCGGGGCGGAACCGGGCCGCCGCCCGAAGGACAGAGCCCCTGCTGGCGCGGGTGGGATGGCGGCCGGGGCAGGCCGGAGCAAGGGGCGGAGCGAGGGGCGGAGCAAGGGCGGGTCAGTTCTGGGTCCTGGTCTCCTGCCTCTGAACCTGCCGGGAACCTGTGGACGCCGGCGCCTGTCTCCACTCACGTGACTTGGGACTCAGTGACCCCTGAAGGCTTGGGGGTGAGAAGGTTTGATCGTGCAGTGCGTCTGGGCTTTGGTGGTGCAAGGAAGCGCGTCGCAGTAGAAGGGGAGCCCCAAGGCGGAGAATCGGGGTGGGGGATGACGAATCCGCGATCCTCCTGTACGCTCACTCTTGGTCGCCTGACCCCTCCACTTACCCCTCTTTAAGTGTGAGCTTCTGGAATCCTGACCGCCCCAGCCAGCCTAGCCATCACGAACTCTGTATATCAGAGGATGTGGCAAGACCCAGACGTGTAAGGGACCTTATGTCAGAGGAAGTGGCTTTCGTATTGCAGCAAAAATTCCAGCACCTATGTCAGTCAGTGCTTGGGGGAATGTGACTAAACTTTTATTGCCCTCCCCTCTCCCAGAGTTCATTATGAACCATAAAATATTCAACACAATTATCCTGAAATCGACATATGCATTTTAAAACATACTTCTTGTGGTCTGCTGTATGCAAGTCACCCAAGGAAGTGGGAAGTTTTTTTTTATATATAATTTATTGCCAAATTGGTTTCCATACAACACCCAGTGCTCATCCCAACAGGTGCCCTCTTCAATGCCCATCACCCACTTTCCCCTCTCCCCCACCCCCCATCAACCCTCAGTTCTCAGTATTTAAGAGTCTTTTATGGTTCACCTCCTTCCCTCTCTGTAACTTTTTTTTCCCCCTTCCCCTCCCCCCTGGTCTTCTGTTAAGTTTCTCAGGATCCACATATGAGTGAAAACATATGGTAACTGTCTTTCTCTGCCTGACTTACTTCACTTAGCATAATACCCTCCAGTTCCATCCACGTTGCTACAAACTGCCAGATTTCATTCTTTCTCATTGCCAAGATTCCATTGTATATATATATAAACCACATCTTCTTTATCCATTCGTCAGTTGATGGACATTTCGGCTCTTTCCATAATTTGGCTATTGTTGAAAGTGCTGCTATAAACATTGGGGTGTAAGAGCCCCTATGCATCAGCACTCCTTTATCCCTTGGGTAAATTCCTAGCAGTGCTATTGCTGGGTCATAAGGTAGATCTATTTTTAATTTTTTGAGGAACCTCCACACTGTTTTCCAGAGTGGCTGCACCAGTTTGCATTCTCATCAGCAGTGCAACAGGGTTCCCATTTTGCCACATCCTCACCAGTACCTATAGTCTCCTGATTTGTCCATTTTAGCCACTCTGATGAGTGTGAGGTGGTATCTCAGTGTGGTTTTGATTTGTATTTCCCTGATGAGGAGTGACGATGAGCATCTTTTCATGTGCCTGTTGGCCATCTGGATGTCTTCTTTAGAAAAGTGTCTATTCATGTCTTCTGCCCATTTCTTCACTGGATTACTTGTTTTTCGGGTGTAGAGTCTGGTGAGTTGGAAGTGGGAAGTTTAGGTTCATTTATTTGCTCTCTATGTGCCAAGTGCGAGGTAGATAGACAAAATGACTGTTCTCTTGGAGCTTTCATTCTAGTGGGGTAGACATAACTAAACGAGAACACATTAGATAGTAGTAAATCCTATTTAGGGAAATAAAATAAGGTTATATGCTAGAGGGTGACTGGGGTGCTGCTTTGCATTGGATGGTCTGGTCTGGGAAAGCCTCCAGGATAATGTAGGTAAACTACTTAGCACATAGTAAGTGCTCTGGAAATGGTAGCTGTTATTTGGCTGATGATAATAGCTTATGCAATACATCTTGCTTTGCCAACTATGTGCATGGCACTGTGCCAGGCCTGGTGACTGCAGTCCCTGCTCTTATAGGGAAGGCAGATGTACACGCAGTTTTGATAAAATTATGGAGTAAATGCTGATGGGAGAGGGTGCCAAATGGTTGGAGTTCAGAAGTGGGAAAAATCCTCTGCATGGAACTCCTTAGCCTTAGGAAGGCACATGGTAGTGTTAAGAGAAGTGACTCACATACTGCAGTTTTAGTTTGCATCGTAGTGCTGTGTGTGGGGTGTGTGTGTGTGTGTGTATGCTAACCGGATTTACTCAGTTCTCCTCTGAACAAGGATTTACAGTAAGATTATTGGTAAAATTTCTAGCCACTCTAGAGAACTCCATAAAGCTACTGTAATTTGATATCTCAACTAATTTGATTCCAGGCTTTGGTTTTGAAAGTGCTATGTCTTAAATCCTTTTGCGGGGGACGGAGAAAGAGAGGAGGGAAAGGAGGGTAATTTTATCTTAATGCACTATTAATAACACCATGGAGATAGCATAGGAAACATAGATATACCACAAATATGGAGAATGAATACAAAAACAGACCACTGATCGCTATAAAAAGCATAATCATGGAACTGTCTGTTGTAAATTAAGCAAATGCGCGTATAATAAAATCTGATAAACGCCTGTTAGCATTTATAGCTCCAGAGACTGCACCCCGGAAATCCTCATGTACTCTGCATGCTTATTTGCTTTGTCTTTGTAGCATTTTAAATTCTTTTGAATTAGCTGACATTTGAAAGATAGATTTTCTTTCTTCTTTCTTTCTTTCTTTCTTTCTTTCTTTCTTTTTCAAAAATATTTGGATTTCTGTCTCCTGGAAAGGCAGAAGGTCTAGCCACACTGGACCCGTATTCCATGTGGGTGAACAGTGGCTGGAGAGAAGCCTTCTAAGGGTGCAAATGTTCCCTGTTATTCAGAAGGTCCTTCGCCACTTACTGACGTTAAGTGCCTATTGTCATTTTAACCCCACTCTTGCACTGTTGTTTTTCTTAGAGTAGAATTAGGAGGAAAATGGATCCTATCCTAATGTATCCCTATTCTATCAAAATTGTGAAAATGAAAGGTTGACCAAGGGCCATACGTTTCCAGGAGGAACAAGATAGAGCATATCTTTGTCAAAGTAAAGAATATTCCCATATACTTAATGTGCGAAGTTGAAAGAACACCATCTGTCCTGCCTGGCCCTTGTAGGGAGTTAGTTTAACTTCCATACTACATGGAAGGCGGATGCTTCATGGGCTGAGGCCATTCCAGAGGGAAGAAGTGCCACGGAAAAAGGAGGAAGGGAGGCAGGGCAAGGAAGACATTCCAGGGAGAGGCCAGAATGTGGAAAAAAAGGAGACAAGGCTAAGGGAGGGATTTACTTTGCAGAGGGGGTAGAGGCTCTGATATCAGGGGGAAAAAAAGTTGTCAGGCTGCTGGCAGGGTTGGGGAGAATCTTGAAGTCCTTAGAAGTAACTCCCTGGTGACAGGAAGAAGGGGATTGCAGGGATTTTCAGAGGGCTTTGACTCCTGTCTGATTGATAGGCTCTTCTGTCTTTACTGCTTTGGACAGACTGAAGGAAAAGGTGAAGGAATTGACAATGGTCATTTGGAAAATCAATAGTGCATTATGTTTCTCTCTCTCGTTCTCTCCTTAGGTTGTGAACTTCTAAAGGCTTGACCATATTTTTTTACTGGTAAACATTTGTGACCCGTTAGATGCGGTGGGCATTGGGCTAGATTACACAAAGTGTTGGAGAAGCATTTGTCTACCTCCTGCAGCCACACCAACAAAGTCTGTCTGCCGGCAGCTGGAAATAAAAGAGCAATGTGTCCCTAGTTATAATTGTAGCTAGGGAAAAATTCTTATGCGTGTAGGAGGAGATACGGAAAACTTGAAATTAATGTTAGGAAGGTGGGCTTGGGTTTTTAAAAGCAGTTCATATAAGCTCTCGTGTTAAATCGGATTGTCTTTATCAGAAATAAAAATAGAAAGAAGGCTGGCCTACACGAAACTGTTCCTGCTATTCAGGACAGTGCTGTCCACCTGCTAGTGAGCAGGGCTGTTAATCTCTCCACTGCCCTTCTTTGTCTTGTGTAACGCGGTTGCTTCTCCCCTACTGTATCTGCTACAGGACATCTGCATTCTGGAAAGAAACCAATGTGGGAGAGAAAATGAAAGGACGACAGCTTGTAAAATGCTAGACTGATGAATAACTCTCAGTAGGGCTCTGGAGTAGTAAGTTCTGACACTTATTTTCCCAAGGAAAGCACCCTAAAAGTTTACCGTTTACCCTGAAAGAGATTGCTTAGTAAGTTTTCACAGATAATGATTGGTGGGAGTGGGGGGGGGGTATTTGTTACAAAGGGTTAAAGGATTAGGTTTAGAGATGTCATACAATCGTGGGTAACTAAAGACCACATGCCAACTTAAGTTTATTTGTTAGCCAGTTCTCTCATCTGCTTTTAGTTGAGCATAAGGGGCCCGAGGCTTATATAGGGAAGAATTTATTACTGTTACAGAGCGGGCAGTGAATATAAATTTGTGAAGCTTCATATCTGGAGATCCATAGAAACTGTCATAGAGAGGAAAGAGGGGGAAGGGGAAGAGAGAGAGAAAAGAGAGAAAGTGGTCAGCACAGAAGTCACAAGAGCTGGTGGGGAGGAGACAGAAGGAAAACAAGGAGAAAGGGAAGTTTGGAGAGGAACAAGTTTGGATGCCTGCCCGCCTTGCCTGGACCTCCCTCCACAGGACAGCTGGCCACATGGTCCAGCCACTCTGGCCATTGGTGATTGCACAGGTCTGGGTGTCTGGCCCAAAGGCAGTTCAACCTCTAAACTGGCTAGCAGCCTGTGAGGGAGCCTGGCACAAAGTGTTTTATTATGGGATCCTCTCTTGGTGGCTGGAATGCAAGAGTGCAGATTCAGTCAGCAGTTCACAGCCGGGACAGAAGCTGAGAGATGGTCAGGGAGGGTAGTAAGCAGAAGCCATGACGCGGTCCTGAGAAGAGCGGAGAGTGGCAGGCACTCTAGAAACAGAGCGGCAAGTGACTGATGCTGAGGGGAGATAAGCACAGAGTCACTACTGGCCCGCTAGCTTCTGAAGGCAAACTCTCTGAGGCCTAGTGCCAGGAGCGAACTAAAGGTCAGTGGTGGGAGAAGACCTCCCCAGGGTCAGGGAATCAAGTTATGCATCGCCTGGGAATTTAAATGTAGTAATACCAGTCTGCTTGTTATTATTAACAAAATCTGGCACTTCTAAGCAATGTTGGTGATAAAACAGTCCTAGAAAAATCTGCATGTTGGTCTAAATTGTCAACAATTGCTGCAGTTCTTGTTGAGTTTTAGGAATGTATACATAAGCTCCAGCTTAGCACATTTTAATTACTTCTTCTTTGGGGAATAAAAGTATTCTGCATACAAGTTAATTTGGAGAACTCTCCATCATATAGTCAGCTCTGTATATGTGGACCTCATTTATTTCAAGATTGATTGTGGTTCAAACTGTCTTCCAGCACAGTTTCTGCCAATAACTCTGTCATTTAATAATTACTGCATTTAAATAGTAGATTTGAAGTAAATAACATTAGCACAGTCGTTATAAAGGAACAGACCTTAAATTATTTTCCCGTGACTGCTTGAAAGTTTTGTGTTTAAAATTTAAAACACATGTACACCAAAAACTATAAAACATTACTGGAAGAAATTAAAGAAGACACAGATTAATGGAAAGATATCACATATTCATGAATTGGAAGACTTAATATTATTAAGATGTCAACTACCCAAAGCAATCTACAGGTGCAGTGTAATTCCTATCAAAATCCTGAAGTTATTTTTTGCAGAAATAGAAAAATCCATCCTGAAATTCATACGGAACATCAAGGAACCCTGAATAGCCTCAAAATTATCTTGAAAAAGAACAAAGTTGGAAGTCTTTCATTAAACCTTTTTTTAATGTTTATTTATTTTTGAGAGAGAGATAGGTAGAGTGCGAGCAGAAGAGGGGCAGAGAGAGAAGGGGAACAGAATCCGAAGCAGACTCCAGGCTCTGAGCTGTCAGCACAGAGCCCAACACAGGGCTCAAACTCACGAACCGCGAGATCATGACCTGAGCCGAAGTTGGACATTTAGCCGGCTGAGTCACCCAAACACCCCCAAAGTTGGAAATCTTGACACTTTTCTGATTTCAAACATATTATGAAGCTATAGTTATCAAAACAGTATGGTACCTGCATAAATACAGGCGTATAGACCAATGAAACAGAATAGACAGCCCAGAAATAATCCCTTATGTACATGGTCAAATAATCTTTGGCAAGAGTGTTGAGGCCACTCGATGAAGAAAGACAGTCTCTTAACAAGTGACATTGGGAAAACTGGACATCCACCCACATGCAAAAGAATGAAGTTGGACCCTAACTTACACCATGTACAAAAAAACGTTGGGAGGGGGAAGCTTTTTAAGAAAACATACTACTATGAAAACTCCCTTACCCAAAATTTAGTCCACAGCCTCCATAAGATTACATATCAAGGGCAAATACAAATCCTAAAAGTCTTCTGCATAAATAATAGTAAAAAAGTTTTAGCAATCTGAGTGGGTAACCTAACTTGTTCCATCTGCCAGAAACACAATTACATCCAACTGTTCTTTTACTTGTGAGTTTTTGTGTTATCTTGTCTCATTGCTAAAATGTTCAAATCAGAGCTGTAAGATTTCTGTTTGTGTCCGTATGTTTATATGTCTACATATGTATGTTATATATATGTGATACTTTTCTACCTCCAGATGGTATTTTACCCAAAATAAGTTGTAAAAGGGCTCTATTTAATTGGCTTAAAAAATAGGCACTTACAAAAATTAAGACTAGTCAAACGAGCTTATGTTGTCTCTATTAGATATTTAAGATTATAAAAGTTTGAAATCATCCTAAGAACAAAACATATAATAAAAAATAAATTGCTTAATGTATGTTAAGCACAGAAGTAGAGAGGGAGACAGAGAGTGAGAAGCCACATGTTTAACTTTATAGATGCTTTGCTTCTATGATGTTTGATGTTACAAAAGTTATCAGCAAGAGAAATAACTTAAGATTATGGCTAACTTTGTCTAATGTGTCATGAAATGTTTATGAGTAATCTAAACATAATCATTTAGAACATGTGAATTAAACACATGTAAGTGGAATAAGTTTAGAAATGAACTTTTCCTTGGGGCGCCTGGGTGGCTCAGTCGGTTAAACGGCCGACTTCGGCTCAGGTCATGATCTCACAGTCTGTGAGTTTGAGCCCCGCGTCGGGCTCTGTGCTGACAGCTCAGAGCCTGGAGCCTGTTTCAGATTCTGTGTCTCCCTCTCTCTGACCCTCCCCCGTTCATGCTCTGTCTCTCTCTGTCTCAAAAGTAAATAAACAGGGGCGCCTGGGTGGCGCAGTCGGTTAAGCGTCCGACTTCAGCCAGGTCACGATCTCGCGGTCGGGGAGTTCGAGCCCCGCGTCAGGCTCTGGGCTGATGGCTCAGAGCCTGGAGCCTGTTTCCGATTCTGTGTCTCCCTCTCTCTCTGCCCCTCCCCCGTTCATGCTCTGTCTCTCTCTGTCTCAAAAATAAATAAAACGTTGAAAAAAAATTAAAAAAAAAATAAACATTAAAAAAAAAGAAAAAGAAATGAACTTTTCCACAATGATTATGTTTTATAAAACATGTCTGCTTAAAAATAGTTTCCAAAATCTTTTAGGGAAGTGGAATCTTTAAAGTTGTACTAAGTTAAACTAAATTAACATACTAGATATTTGTTGAATATCTAGATCATTTCCAGTCAGATAAAATGCTGAAACATTAAATGCTAAATATAAATTTATCTACTTTGGCTTCTTATATTAAAGAGGCAAATGATATTTGGGTCTATTAATAACACATTCTTCTTGCCACACTGAAAAAATTGTCTATTAAAAAGCATATGCTTCTAGAAATTATGAAATGATGTGTTTATTGTACATTTGCCAATCTACTACAGAACATTGGTGCGTCATAAACACTTCACAATAGGCAGCCTCCTAGTTTTCGCTAATGTTAGGGTTCCTGAGAGTTAAAAATTCTAATCAACAAATGTAACTAAAAGTACTAGAAATAATAAGGAAAAAAAATCTGCAGGCAAAATATACAAATAAGGTAGGATATGTTTTTGGTAAAAAAATATAACGGATGAAGATGTCTCTTGTTATGGAAAATGGAAAGTAATATTGTCCTACTTTAGAGGCTATTTACAGTTTGTTTCCAAATTAAAAGATAAAAAGTATAAGGACAAAAACTAAATAGATATAGAAAGTTGGGAAGAAGACAAGGAAGGAGAGAGAAATCTTATTTTATGTAGTCAAGCTGACCCAAATTAAATGAATTTATTATAAGGGTTTAAAAAATCAGCTTTAATATCACTGCATACCTATGCAAAGAAACAGAATGTCATCCCCCAATATGCCTCTTTGACATAAAATTTATTTTGAGCTGAAGGCAATGAAGAAGTGGCAAAGCCAGAAAAACCTCCTCCTTTTCTTCATCAAGGCAGGGCCTAAGCTCTCCTGTTGCTGGAGGCAGACTCTTACCACTTTAGAGAAGGCACTAGAGAAATCTGCAAACAACCCTACTCAGTTCTGTTCCCTCCTGCCTATTTACCTTTGTGCAGGATTTATTAGAAATGCGGATTATCAAGCCCCACGCCAGACCTGCCGAATCAGGAACTTTGGGGGTGGGACCGAGCGGTATGTATTTTACCAGGTCTTCCAGGGGATTCTGATGCTCTGGACTAAAATTGTACCATGCCATTTACTGGGATTGGTTCAAGAACGGGCGTTCAATCCAGTTCTTGCTAATGAGACATAACACCCATTAGGAGAACTTCTGGCAAAACTGTTTTTGATCCTGCGTGAAAATCAAAGAAAGTCAGTTTTTCATCTTTCTCTGGACATTTTGCCTGGATACTTACAAATATTGCAGTTATGGTGCTACAGACCTAGGAGTGACAGAATACCAAGGGTGGCGGAGCAGAAAGATGGAAAATATCTGGATTCTTTATGGCATCATTGAACTACAGCCTGCCCTGAAACTTATTCTACCTCTAGACATCCTGCTGAGTCAAGAAATATCCTTATTTTTTATTTTATTTTTACTTTTGAGAGAGAGAGTGAGAGAGCAAGCAGGGGCGAGGGGTAGAGAGAGAGAGAGAGAGAGAGAGAGAGAGAGAGAATCTCAAGCAGGCTCCATGCTCAGCGAGGAGCTCAATGCAGGGCTCAGTCCCACAACCCTGGGATCATGACCTGAGCTGAAATCAAGAGTTGGCTGTTCAACTGACTGAGCCACCCAGGCGCCCCAAGAAATATCCTCATTTTTAAAGAGAATTTGAGTCAGTATTTCTGTTACTTGCCACAAACATATCTGATGGTCTGATACATTAGATTTGCTAATATTATACTTTGGATTTTTAAATGGTTATTCATTAGTAAAAATGACCCAAGATTATATTTTTGCTAGCATTGTTAGCTTTCAGTATCAGGATTAAACTTCTTCATAAATTGGGAAGCTTGTCATGATTTTTATTATCTGAATAATTTAAATAACTCAGGAATTAGCTGTCTTTTCAGATATGTTAGACTTTCTGGTAAAGTAATTTGAACCTAGTGGTTTTTTTTGAAGTTAGATCTCTTGCTACACTTTCAAGTTCTTCGATTATTTGGCTAATTTTCTCTCTTTGTGAACCAATATTAGTAATTTATCTTTTTAAAAAATCTGTCTATTTCAGGGTGCCTAGCTGGTTCAGTGGGTGAAGCATGTGACTCTTGATCTCTGGGTCATGAATTCAAGCCCTATGTTGAGTGTAGAGCTTACGTTTAAATAAATAAATAAATAAATAAATAAATATCGTCTATTTATTGGCATATATTGGAAATCTTAGAATTACAAAAAAACCTCTTTATTTTCAGTGATATTCCCTTTTTCATTATATATATTTATGTTTCCTTGCCCTTTTCCCCCTTGGTCAGACTTGCTAATGATTTTTGTGCCATAGCATTCAAAGACAAAAAAAAAAACCAACCCATTATTTTATTTATTGGGCCTATGCAGTTTTGTTTTGCTATGCTTTCTAGTTCATTAATCTCTCCTTTTGTTTTTATTACTTTCTTTCTCCTATTTTCTTGGCTTATTTTGATTTTTTTTTAAGTGTCTTGATTGAATGCTAAGGTCATTTATTTTCAGTCTTCTATATATGTTAGTAAGGTCACTAAAAGCTCTGAATTTTCTTTTCAGTTAAGGTTTTTGTGGTATCCCATAAGTTTTGAAATGTAGTTGGTTTTATTAATTTCTGAACATTTTGTATTCTAGTGTTGATTTCCATTTTAACCCAAAAGTTATTTAGAAAACTGTTTTGTAATATTCATGTAATTGGATTGGGTTTGCTGTCTTTTTCTTATTAATTTCTTATTTTATTGCAATTTGATCTGTACCTTCAGAAGCATATCAAGATTTTATTTGCAACCTAGGCTTTGATAAATGTTTATTAACCTTCAATGGCAACTTAAAAAGAATGGATAGTGTCTGTTTAAAGGATAGGAAAAATATCTACCTATGTACACCTGTCTTTCTGTCTGTCTGCCCTTGATTGCACCCCTCCTCCCACTACTTAAGCTTATTAAGGTCTTCCCTCTTCTGCTTACTGTTTTTCTTTCTACATCATCGATCTCTGCTTTTCTTTTGGCCATTCTGTTAGCATGCAAGCATGCTCTAGTACAGTTCTCTCCAACAGGAATATAATGTGAGCCATACTTGTAATTTAAAATTTTATGGCAGCCATGTTAAAAAAGTAAAAAAAGAGGTAAAATGAATTGTATTGTAGTTTACTTAACCCAACATATTAAAATCATTTTAATATGCAATTAATATAAAAATTATTAATGAGATATTTAATATTTTTTGTATCAAATCTTTGAAACCCGGTGTGTAATTTGCACTTACAGTGCCTCTCACTCTGCACAGGCACATTTCAAGTGCTCAGTAGCCACCTGTGACTAGTAGCTACCATATTAGACAGCTCAGTTTAGAAGTCCCAACATTTCCTCCTGCTATCACCCATTTCTCTGATCCTCTCTTTTTCTCTTCCTCTATCCATTAAAACTCATCTTGTTAAATCCAGTGGATGCTTGTCTTCACTTTCAATGTGTTTGACAAAATTGATCACTTTGTAGGGAAACCAATTTTTTTGCTTCCATAATACCAAACTCTCCTGGTTTTTTCCTCTTCTCTCTTGGCTTCTCTGTTTGCTTTACTGATGCCTCATCTCTTCTCTGATTTCTACAAGCTGGAGCTTCTCAGGGCACATTCCTTGACCATTTCATCTATCTACATTTCCTTTGGTGGCGATATCAGTGAGACCTGTGACCCTAAGTAACCTCTATATGCTGATAGTGCTCATTTTTATCTTCAACCAGACCTCAGGTTTGTATTGCCACCTATCTGCCCATTTGACGCCTTGACCTGAGTGTGTCGTAGACATACAACATCTGCCCCAAATATAATTCTTAATTCCCTATCTTCCCCATGAAAACACATTTGATACAAGACTGAGCATCCCCAGTTTTCTCCTTCTCTCTAGAAGAAAGTGGTCCTGACTCCTTTTACTCCCCTCCCAAGAGAAAGTCCAAGTGATTCTGCCTCTCACGTGTATCTTGTAATTGTTCACCTCCCTCCATCTTTACACCCAGCCCTGGGATTTAGGTGTTTCAGTTATTAATTTATTTTCCTTTAGACAAAAATCCACCTTTCTTTTACCTACTTTGTGATCCCGGACCTGTACTCTGCAAACTATAGTTTTTCTCTGCCAGCAAGGTTGATGTTAGGCTCCATCTAAGGGTGGGGGGTGTGCTGAAGGAATTCTCAAGGTTGGAAGGGACTTATTTTCTTCCTGCTTTTTTTTCCCCCCTTCACATGACTATGAATGGATCAGCACACAGCTGGCCCCAGCAGTATTCTTTGTGGTAATAGATTGCTCCCATGGCTCCAGCAACTACATGTCCTCTGGAAGGTTTCTTCTTAATCCCAGTGATGGGTGGCATGTTTCTTTAGCAGCTAAGCCATCCTAGAGAGGCCTGAATCTTAGGCTGGTACGTCCCTTCTCTATATTTTGAAGTTTCTTCCTTGTTTACCATTCCTTCAGCCCTAAGTATGATAGCTGTAGTCTGTGGTTGCCACCTCCATTATACCATAAACTTCTCTTTTACCACTTTCAGTAGCTAGCCACTTTTTAACCAAATGTATAGTTCTTTATGTTATGCTCTCCCTGTTTGAATAGCTGGTGGTTTCTATCTCTTGACTGGAGGCTGACTGAAATAAAAATTGGTACCAGGAATAGTCCTAGGACAAAAACTCAGCGATTGTTTTTTGGGGTTGGTTTGGTCTGAACCTCTTGCCAGTGGGAAATACAATGCTGATAACACCTGACATTCGATGGCATCACAATAAGATGATCACACATGGTTGATTTTGATGAAATCCCAACTGAAGCATGTGCTTTGGGGGCCCCGGGAGCTGCCATGCTTGGCAGTGGTGATCACCACAAGGGACACAGTGTAGGTTGGTCGTATTGTGGAGTGGTTGCAGAAAAATGAAAATCTCAGGTCCCTGAACTCTTGGTTCAGTTCTTGGTTTGAGACTCAGAGAGCTTCTATGGCCGACCTAAAAGGATTTTTTATTTCTTATAGCCGCAAGGCTGATAAAGTTGAAAAATCAAATGCAAAACTGAATTTTGTTGGTTGCAGAATTACATCAGTTTCAATTCACAGACTTGCCAAGTTTCCAGTGTGAAGGGAACCAGAAAATATCCGAAAAGAATAGGATTCTCACACTTTAAATAGGGAGTTCTGGTGAGACTCACATGAAGTCTGAGTCTCTGAGGAGTCTTCCCTTCCCCCAAACCCTGTAATCCCCTCACCTGGAACTAACACCTCACAAAAGAGAGGATGCCCATGCTCCTTAAAACCTATACCAAATACCCGTTATTGCTATTAGACCCACAGCCAGGGTTTAATTTCATCATGTTCTAGTGGCCTGGCGGCAGCAGTGGGTCTCTCAATATAACTGGTGCCCAGCCCAGGTTCCCAGATTTGCCCCTTGTTCCAGAGAGTCACGACTTGCTCCGCAGAGTGTGTATGGGCCTGGAAAACCTCAATAAATTCTTAGACTCAAGATTCTCAACCAGTATCTTTCAACACCATGGTGTTTGAACTAAATTTGAGGGGCCCCTGGGTGGCTCAGTCGGTTAAGCGTCCGACTTCGGCTCAGGTCATGATCTCGCAGTCTGTGAGTTCAAGCCCCACGTCGGGCTCCGTGCTGACAGCTCAGAGCCCAGAGCCTGTTTCAGATTCTGTGTCTCCCTCTCTCTGGCCCTCCCCCATTCATGCTCTGTCTTTCTCTGTCTCAAAAATAAATAAACATTAAAAAAACTAAATTTGAGAAGTAATTTTCAGTCTCTTACATAGAAGAATTCGTCCTAAAGAGCCAGAGCCATATCTATGGTGACTGTTTTCAGTCCCACACCTGTCAGCCTTGTCTCCTTCCTTAACTTTCAGACTGTTTGTGTGATATGTAGGTGGCATATAGACATAAATCTGGACATACAGAATGGGGTGTTTAGCAGAGGCAGTGCTCTCTTTCTCTGCCATTTGTTCTTCCTGAGCTTTCTGCGCACTGAGTTATCTTTAGCAAATGGCCGGGATTTAGCCATTGAAAGCGAAGCTCTCTATGTTCCACGGAGAAGGAATGTGGGCTTGTTGTAGTCCTTAGATACTGAGCTCAAGTGTCGCTAAGCTAAATTCTTTCGTTGCACAGAGAGCTAGACAATGAAGGCTTTATCAACAAAGTCTCTACATGTGCTACTCAATCAGTGACTGCCTCTTCCAGGACTCCCCGTGGACAGATAAGTATTATTGTTGCGCATACTCACTTAGGTATGTAGTCAGTTCTTGTCAATAAGCATTCAACCTTCATTTCCATCTCATGTTAGTTAAGAATACAGTTCCAGGGCAAACCAAACCATGGCTTCAGGCCTAGTTGGGAACCTGTTAACTTTGCTCTGTTCCATGGTCCTATCTCTGGGGTCAATACCTTGATCATAAAGGGAGCTGGGCGGGATATATGGCTGCTTCACTTGAAATAGAGGCTACCCAGTGAGAAGCACACACTTCTTTTTTATTTTTTTTAATGTTTTAACATATTTTTATTTTTGAGAGAGAGAGAGAAAGACAGAGTGCAAGTAGGGGAGGGGCAGACGGAGACACAGAATCTGAAGCAAGTTCCAGGCCCTAAACTGTCAGCACAGAGCCCAGCGCAGGGCTTGAACTCACAAACTGCGAGATCATGATCTGGGCGGAAGTCGGACGCCTAACGGACTGAGCCACCCAGGTGCCTCCGGAAGCGCACACTTCTGACTGGAAGAGCTGGAAGGGAATATCATTGGTGTTGGCTTTTTATATAAAAGCAGATTTACTTGCTATTTAAAGAGACTTATTGAATATTTATAAATAGTTACCAAGTTAAATTATTCATACATGTAGTTTCTCTCCCCTTTCCCTTCCTCATTCACTTGTTCATCCATTCAGCAAGCATTTGTCTCTCTATGTGCAAGCCATAGTGCTAGGTGGTACAAGACCTCAGTGAACTTAGAGTGTAATGCTTTTTCCTTACTTCTCAATTTTTTCATCCTTTTTCTCTAAACATTTCTTCTGTCCTATCCCATTTTTTCTTTTACATGTTTTTTTTTTTTTTAATTTTTATTTCAGAGAGAGAGAGAGTGAGTGCAAGAGTGGGGAAGAGGTCCAGAGGGAGGGAGAGAATCTTAAGCAGGCTCCACATTCAGCATGAAGCTGGATGGGGGCTTGATCCCATGACCCTGGGATTATGACCTAAGCCTAAATCAAGAGTTGGATGTTCAATGGACTGAGCCACTCCTGTGCCCCTCTTTTACATGGTTATTCAAGCATATAATAAAAATAATTTGCTGCCTATTAAGAAACAGCGAATTCAAATCAGGAAGATTTGGGTAGTTCTTATAGCCATCATGGGCCACACTCCATTTTATATCAGTCACTAACAATGCCTGCTTGTGGGACAACTGGAGGCATGGGGGTGATAAGCAGTGCTAGCTGCCTTACTGAGATCAATTCCCTGGGGCTGGACGCTGTGCTCTAACCATCTGCTCCTTCAAATATCATCTACCTTTGTCATCCTCCAGCATGAGGATAACCCCTACTTCCCTCAGAAGCACTTTTAGGGTATTCTGTCTGCACAGCTACCTTGCCCACGTGGAGTCTGGAAAATTCCATCACCTAGAGGTGTGTCACCCACTGAAAAGAGTTTGGGAATGCTCCAGTAAGCACAATCTGTGAAGACATAAAGGCATGTGTTTACTCTTCATCTAGAATGGACTCTTGAGGGTTGGGGGGTGGGGCTTTGGCTTTGTATTTTCTTATAGCTACGTAACATGTGATCTGTTTTACTTGCCCAGTAAGTTTGTTGTCATTACTTAATAAATATTTAATGACAGCAGTGAATAAAAACTAAGAAGCTAGGCTAGGTATTTCAGTGGTCAGGTGGACGAATTCTGTTAGAACAAACTTTTCCACCTTCCTTTCCAAACTTGCGTTTGTTTTGTACTTCAGCCTTAAGTCCTAAATTGGAGCCAGAAACTGGGTCAAAGGAGGAAACAACCACTGAAAATAAACAAGGCAAGAGATGGAAGCTATGCGTACCTTAGGCTGTTTCATAACATGTATTCAGGGAGGACATGCTATTTAGATTATCTTGGCCCATACATGCTCTGCAGAGCAAGTAGTGACTCCCTGGAGGAAGGGGCAAATCTGGGAAGCTAGACTCAGCAGAGGCACCTGCTGTCACTAACAGGCCACTGGAACACATTGAAAGGTAATCCAAGTTATGGGTCTAGTGGCAACAAGGGCGATTGGAGTAGGTTTTAAGGAACGTGGCCGGCCTCTCTTTTGTGAGGTATCTGCTCTTGGTTAGGTAATTGCAGGGCTTTTGTAGGGGGAAAAAAAGACTCATATGCAGAAGAGCAAGTAACATTTTTTCTAGAAATTAATTTGCATTTATGCCTATGATCCTTCTCAAGTTGATTTTGTGTAAGGTGTGAGGAATAGATCAAGGCCTATCTTTGCATTTATGTATGTATGCGTTTATTTGCATCTGAATATCCAAATGTTTCAGCATTATTTGTTTAAAAAATACCATGTTTTCTCCACTGAACTGCTTTGCAGCTTTAGCAAAGAACAATTGACCCTAAATAGAGGGTGTATTTTTGGACCCTCAATTCTATTTCATTGATCTATAGTTCTTTTTTCTTTTTTTTAATTTTTTTTTTTGTATAACTTAACTTTATTTTTTAAAATTTATATCCAAATTAGTTAGTATATAGTGAAGCAATGATTTCAGGAGTAGATTCCTTAATGCCCCTGACCCATTTAGCCCATCCCCCCTCCCACAACCCCTTCAGTAACCCTCAGTTTGTTCTCCCCATATTTATGAGTCTCTTCTGTTTTGTCCCCCTCCCTGTTTTTATATTATTTTTGTTTCCCTTCCCTTATGTTCATCTGTTTTGTCTCTGAAAGTCCTCATATGAGTGAAGTCATATGATTTTTGTCTTTCTCTGACTAATTTCACTTAGCATAATACCCTCTAGTTCCATCCACATAGTTGCAAATGGCAAGATTTCATTCTTTTTGATTGCCAAGGAATACTCCATTGTGTATATATACCACATCTTCTTTATCCATTCATCCATCAATGGACATTTGGGCTCTTTCCATACTTTGGCTATTGTTGATAGTGCTGCTATAAACATGGGGGTGCATGTGTCCCTTTGAAACAGCACACCTGTATCCCTTGGATAAATACCTAGTAGTGCAATTGCTGGGTCGTAGGGTAGTTCTATTTTTAGTTTTTTGAGGAACCTCCATACTGTTTTCCAGAGTGGCTGCACCAGCTTTCATTCCCACCAACAATGCAAAAGAGATCCTTTTTCTCTGCATCTTCACCAACATCTGTTGTTGCCTCAATTCTATTTCATTAATCTATAGTTCTTTTTTCTTTTTTCTTTTTTTCTTTTTTTAATCTTTATTTTTGAGAGAGAGAGAGAGAGAGAGAGAGAGAGAGAGAGAGAGACAGAGTGTGAGTGGGGGAGGGGCACAGAGAGAGGGAGACACAGAATCCAAAGTAGGCTCCAGGTTCTGAGCTGTCAGCACAGAGCCTGACGCAAGGCTCGAACTCACGAACCGTGAGATCATGACCAGAGCTGAAGTCGGGTGCCCAACCGACCGCGCCACCCAGGTGCCCCTCATTGATCTATATTTCTATCCTTTTGCTAATACCACTGTGTCTAGACTGCTGTTTAGCCTTGAAATTAGGTAGTATGAGGCCTCCAACTTTGTTCTTTTTCTATTTTTTGTTTGTTGTTGGCTATTATGGTTCCTTTGGCTCTCCATATAAAATTTTGAATCAGCTGTCTGTGTCAACAAAAAAATCCTGCAGAATTGTGATTGGGATTGCACTGACTCTGTACATTGGTTTGGAGAAAACTGTCATCTTGACAGTCTTGAATCTTCCAATCCTTGACTATTGTATGTCTCAGCATTTATTTAGATTTTCTTTGGTTTCTTCCATCAATCTTATGTGGATTTTAGCAGACAGATTCTGCACATGTTTTATTAGGTTTATACCTGAGTACTTTGCTTATTTTGTATACTAGTGTAGATAGTATTTTTTAAATTTGAAATTCCAGTTGTTCATTGCTGGTATATAGGAATAAGATGACTTTTGTACGTTGACCTGTATCCTGTCACCTTGCTAACTCACTAGTTTCAGGCACATTAGGTCTTTGGAATTTTTGATGTACACAATCATGTTATCTACAAATAAAGTTTTTTTTTCTATTCCAATTTATATGTTCTTTACTTCTTTTTATTGCATTATTATACCAGTTAGGACATTCAGTACGGTGTTGAGTAGGAGGGGTCAGAGGGCATCCTTTCCTCATTCCCAATCTTAGGAGGAAACCACCGAGTCATCATTAAGTAAGAAGTTAGTTTCAGGTTTTCCATAGATGCCTTTTATTAGGTTAGGGAAGTTCCCTTCTGAGTTAGCTGACAGTTGCTATCATGAATGGATATTGAATTTATTCTAATGCTTTTCCTGCATCCAGTAAGATACTCATGTGGTTATTCTTCTTCAGATTTTGACAAGGTGAGTTGCACCAATTGCTTTTCAAATGTTGAAAAAGCCTTGCATTCCTGGGATAAATCCCACTTGGTTGTGTCATATTATCTTTTCATATATTGATGGATTCAACTTGTTAATAATTTGTAAGATATTTTTGTGGTTTTTTTAATATTTTTAAAGTTTATTTATTTATTTTGAAGGAGAGAGAGCATGCGTGAGCAGGGGAGGGGCAGAGAGAGGGAATCCCAGTGCAGAGCCTGATGTAGAGCTCAATCCCATGAACGGTGAGATCGTGATCTGGGTCGAAGTTAAGAGTTGGATGCTAAGCCGACTGAGCCCCCAGGTGCCCTTTTTGTAAGATTTTTGTATCTTTGTTCATGAGGGATATTCATTTGAAATTTTCTTGATCGTAATGTCTTTATATGATAATTTTATTGGGTAATAAAATACTAACCTTACAAAATCAATTGAGAAACGTTCCTTTATCTTCTTTTTCAGGATGAGAGTGTATAGAATTATTATTTCTTCCATCAGTGTTTGGTTGACTTTACCCCCTGGGCCTGGAGTGTCTTTTTAGAAGGTTTAAAATGACAAATTCAGTTTCTTCAATAAATATTTTATATATATATATATATATACATATATATGTATATATATATATAAGAAATAAATAGATTTCTTTAATAGAAATGCATCTATTCCTTCCTGAATGAGTTTGATAGTTTGCTTACTAAAGAATCTCATCTAGGGGCACCTGCGTGGCTCAGTCGGTTAAGCTCCAACTTCAGCTCAGGTCATGATCTCACAGCTTGTGAGTTCGAGCCCCACATTGGGCTCTGTGCTGACAGCTCAGAGCCTGGAGCCTGCTTCAGATTCCGTGCCTCCCTCTCTCTGTTCCTCCCCACTCACGCTCTGTCTCTGTCTCTCTCTCAAAAATAAACATTAAAAAAAATTTTTTAAATAAAGAATTTAATCTATATTATCAAATTTATAAACATAGAGTTTTTCATAGAATTTCCCTTATGATCTTTTTAGTGTCTGTGGGGTCAGTAGTAATTTACCTTCTTTTATTCCTGATTTTGGTAACTCATGTCCTCTCTATTATTCTTGGTCAGTTTAGTGAGAGGTTTATCAATTATACTGAACTTTTCAAAGAACCAGCTTTTGGTTTTATTAATTTTCTCTATTCTGTTTCTGTTTTCAATTTTAATTGATTTCAGCTTTTACCTTCATAATTTCCTTCCTTTTTCTTGCTTTGGGTTTATTTTGCTCTTTTTTCCCTAGATTTTTGAAGTGTAAGATTAAATCATGGAATTGAGACAGTCTTCTTTTCCTACATAAGCATTTAATGCTATAAATTTCCTTTGAATCACTGCGTTAAGTGCTTCCCACAAATTCTGATATGTTTGTTGTATTTTCATTTTCATTCAGTTCCCCCCACCCCAATTTCCCATGTGACTTTCCCTTTGACCCATGGATAATTTAGAAGTATGTTATTTGATTTCCAAATATTTGGGAGATTTACTAGATATCTTTCTTTTATTACTGTCTAATTCAATCCCATTATGATCCAGGAAGATATTTTGTATGATTTCCGTTATTCTAAATTTGTTAAGGTTGTTTTATGGCCCAGAATATGGTCTTTCATGGTGAATGTTCCGTGTATACTTACAAAAAAATGTGTTTTCTGTTATTGTTGGGTACAGTGTTATAGAAATGTCAATTACATCAACTGGTTTATAATATTGTTCATGTTTTCTATATTGGCACTGACTGTCTGTCTACTTCTATCAATTACTGTGAAAAAGATGTTGAAGGCTCTAAATATAATTGTGGATTTATCTACTTCCCATTCCATTTCTGTGTCTGTTTTCAGTTTTTGGAAGTTCTCTTGTTAGCTAAATACACATTTAAGATTGTTGTTATTATTTTATTTTTTTTTATTTTTTTTAGTGTTTATTTATTTTTGAGAGACAGAGAGAGACAGCATGAGCTGGAGAGGGCAGAGAGAGAGAGAGGGAGACCCAGAATATGAAGCAGGTTCCAGGCTCTGAGCTGTCAGCCCAGAGCCTGACACGGGGCTCGAACTCACAGACCGCGAGATCATGACTGGAGCCGAAGTCAGACGCTCAACCGACTGAGCCACCCAGGCGCCCCAAGATTGTTGTTATTATTTGTGTGTGTGTGTGTGTGAGAGAGAGAGAGAGACAGAGAGAGAGAGAGAGAGAGAGAGAGAGAGAGAGAGAGAGAATTGACCCTTTTCTCATTATGAAATATATTTTTTTATCCCTGATAATATTCCTTGTTTTGAGGTCTACTTTGATACTAATATAGCCACTCCATTTGTCTTTTTTTTTTTAAGTTGATTTATTTATTTGGAGAGAGAGAGAAGGGGAGGGGCAGAGAGAGAAGGAGAGAGAGAGAATCCCAAGCAGGCTCTACACCAGCAGCGCTGAGCCCGATGAGGGGCCTGAACTCACAAACTGGGAGATCATGACCTGAGCTGAAACCAAGGGTTGGACGCTTAACCGACTGAGCCACCCAGGTGCGCCGCCCCCCCCCATTTGTCTTTTGATTAATGTCTGCATGATGTCTCTTTTTCCATCTTTTCACTTTTAACCCATTTATGTTTTTATTCTTGAAGTGGGTTTCTTATAGATAGCATATATTGTGGTACTGTTTATTTTTAATTCAATCTGACAAACTGTTAATTAGTATGTTTAGATCATTTACATTGAATGTACTTACTGATATTTTTAGATTTGCTTTATTATTTATTTTCCAGTTGTCCCTCTGGTTTTGCCTCTTCCTCCTTTCTATTGATCTTTCACTCTGTTCACTGACTCTTCTTTCTTTTCTTCTCCATTTTGCCCTTGAGGCTTCAATTGAAGTATTAATTTCAGACATTGTATTTTTTCACACCTAAAATTTCAATTTGGTTCTTTAAAACTTTAAAAAAATAAATTTCACATTTTAGAGCAATTATAGGTTCACAGTGAAATTGAGAAGAAAGTACAGAGCATTCCCATATGCCTTCTGCCCCTATACATGCACAAATTCCCCCATAATCAACATCTGGCATGAAAGTGGGTTTTGTTACAATCAATGAATCTATATTGATACATCTTTATCACCCAAAGTCCACAGTTTACTTTAGGGTTCACTCTTGGTGTACATTTCATAGGTTTTAACAAATGTATAATGACATGTATCCACCTTTATAGGTTTGTACAGAATAGTTTCACTGCCCTAAGAATCCTCTGTGCTCCAGTTATTCATCCCTCCCTCTCCTCTAAGCCATTGGTAACCACTGATCTTTTTTCCTGTATCCATAGATTTGCCTTTTCCAGAATGTCTTATAGTTGAAATCATACAGTATGTAGTCTTTTCAGAAGGGCTTCTTTCACTAAGAAATATGCACTTAAGTTTCTTCCATGTGTTTTAATGGTTTTAGCGCTCATTTCTTTTTAGTGATGAATAATATTCCATTTTGTGAATGCACCACAGTTTATCCATTCACCTCCTAAAGGGCATCTTGTCTGCTTCTAATTTAGCAATTATAAAGCTGCTCTAAACATTCTTCTGCAGGTTTTTGTGTGGACATAAGTCTTTAACTTATCTGGGTAAATGCCTAGCATACATTTAGTTTTGTAAGATGGGCTTTTTTTTTTTTTTACAGTTGTTATTTCTCTGCCTGTATTTTCTGTATTCTTTTCCTTTTTTTCAACATTGCTAATTTTTACTTCTCATAGCATGTTATAATAGCTGCTTAAAGTCTGTACCTGATTATTCTAATATCTTGGTCATCTCAGTGGGTGGCATTTGTTGATTGTCTCTCCCTTGTAAATTGGTCTTTTCTTGGTTCTTTGTGTGTTGAGTAATTTTGGATTGTATCCCAGACGTTTCGAATATTGAATATGAATGATTCCCATTAAAATCCTCCAGAGAATGTTGACTTGTTGGATTATTTTAACAGGTAGTCTACCTGGGTTATTTCAGACTGTCTGGCTACATTCTCTGCATGATAGCTCCAGTGTCAAGTTCCAGTGTTTTTGGAACCTTTGCTAGGCTGCCTTGAATATGTTCCATGCATATGCAGCTCAGGATTAAGCCTATGCCTTGTGCTAGTTTGTACACAGAGTCAGGAGAGACCTCTCTCCAACTTCTCTAGCTCCCTTCTTCTTTTTTTAATGTTTATTTATTTTTGAGAGAGAGAGGGAGCAAGCTGGGGGAGGGGTAGGTGGGGGGAACAGAGGATCAAAAGTGGGCTCCGCCCTGACAGCAGAGAGCCCAATGTGGGGCTCTAACTGGAGAACTGTGAAATCATGACCTGAGTCAAAGTTGGATGCTTAACCGACTGAACCACCCAGGCGCCCCTCTCTAACTCCCTTCTATCCAGGATTCCCCCACATTCTCCCACCTGCAGAGACTCCTTGGTCCTCTGGCCAGATAGGTGGGGTTCTCTTGGAGTCTTGGATGCCTGTGCTGCTACATAGTTCCTGTAATCAGGACTACTTTTGGTGCTAAGAAGAGAGTGAAAAAAGAGAAAATTTACCCGGTGATTTATTCCAATTCTCTTTGGACTGCAAGAACCATTAAAAAAATGTTTGACCATAAAGCAAAGTTTTTATTGGGTATTAGCTGATCATGCCATTTGCCTGATTCTGCTAGGGTATCACCCTTGGGAAGCTCTGAGAGAAGGGACACACACACACACACACACACACACACACACAGGAAAAGAAACCCAGATTCTCTCCCATATTCTTTGCTCAAGGCACTCCCTTTCCCAGTCTTTCCAGACACAGGGTCCTTTCTTGAGGTGTTAGCTGTCTGTGGTACCACCATTGTAGCTCTGTTGCATGACTGCCCTTGGTTCAGCACTGTGAAAAAAAAAACAGGAAATGAAATGAGAGCCCCCCGGGTGCCTGGGTGGCTCAGTCGGTTGGGCATCCAACTTCAGCTCAGGTCACGATCTTGCTGCTCGTGGATTCTAGCCCTGCATCGGGCTCTGCGCTGACAGCTCGGAGCCTGGAGCCTGCTTCAGATTCTGTGTCTCTTTCTCTCTCTGCCCCTTCTTCACTCACAGTCTGTTTCTCTGTCTCTCTCAAAAATTAATAAGCATTAATTTTTTTTTTAAAAATGGGAGCTCCATCCCTGCACAAATTGCTTTTCCAGCTTTTGAATCCCCTCCTAACTATGACTGGGTTTCTTTACTTTTCAGATGCTTTAGGTTGTTGCTTTTTGCATTTCATCCGCAATTTGTCACTGTCGTCAGAAGAGGAGACAGGTGCTAGTGAGCTGCCTCTTGACTGCACTTTCCTTTGTGCTCTCTTTCCACTTCCATCTCAACCGCCCCTGTCACAGTGCAATGACAGACCCCTACCCTATCCTTGCAGTCTGTGAACGGAAACCACAGCTGTCCTTTTAAAACTATACCTTTCAACTTCGTGTTTTACTTGTGGTTTTTACATCCTGGCTAACTAGGTAAAGCTTGATTAGGTGTTGTAAAATTCAAGAACTTCACTTTGAAGTTGACTGATTGCTAGTGGAGTTTACCACTAAAATGCAAGTATGCAACCACACCAATGGATTGTCTGTCTCTCTGGTGTTTTTTTTGTTTGTTTGTTTTTTTTGTTTTTGTTTTTTGAGAGAGAGTGAGTGGGGGGCGGTGCACAGGGGTATGTTGGGGGAGAGAGAGAGAAAATCTTAAACAGGTTCTGTGCTGGGGCTCGGGGCTCAATCCCACAACTGTGAGATCATGACCTGAGCTGAAATCAAGAGTCAGAGGCTTAACCTACTGAGCCACCCAGGTGCCTCTCTCCTGTGTCTTCATTATCAGTCTTCCTCCTCCTTCCCAATCCACCTATCCAATCTCTAATTCATTCTTCTGCTCCCCTCCCAGTTCACTTCTTTTCCCAACAAACTTACCCATGTTTATTCTTTCTGAAAGGACCTTATCCTTTACCAGAATTTCAACACTAACTTCTAAGAACCAATCCCACCTTTGCCTCACGTCTCTATCCGCAATTAAATCTCTCAGAAAAATCCACAATGACATATCTCAGAAAAGTAAAGGTTTATATTTTCATTTTCACTTAAAAAGGGATTATAGTTATTCTGGAAAATTTACGCATTTGTTACGCATTTGTTCATAAAAACAAAAAGAATTTCCCATTAGTCTGACCATCCAAAGAGAATATATGTGTGGCCTTGAGTGTAATTTCAAATTTAAGTTAGAAAAACTTATAAATTATCCATATCCTGTGTAGAAAAAACAGAAAACATAAATAATCAAAAAGGAACAAAACTCCCCCATAATTCCACCCAGAGGTAAATACTGTTTTTAGTTCAGTGTGTGTTTATACACACACACACACACACGCACACAGACACATTTATGTGGGTTGGTTGGTTAGGGAGGGCAATTGGTTGGGCCTGAACTGGTATCACAGCTTTGCTGTGTTGGAGAAAAGGGTTGGGTAAAGCAGGTGTTGATTTGCAAAGGTCGATTCGCATAAAGCATTTTTGATTTTGTTATTTGGACAAGGCTGAAACTTGGAACAGATGGAAACTCCTGGGGAGCAAAATGTAGGGAATAGAAAGAATTTAGTCATGTGTGTTATGTGCCTTCTTGTCTTTCTCTCTCTTTTTTTTTTTTACCTGCTTTCCCCAAAAGCTCACTCAGCCGTTCTGTAAATCTTAGGCCTGTGGAGACAGAGACTATCGGCAAAGGGCTTAGATGACAAAGGAAACAGGAATGGGAAGGGGCTTCCTTCACATTTCAGTCAGAGCATGGCCGGTCTCCAGAGTGGTGCAACGCTGAGGTCAGCTCCATTTTGTGCTGCATCGGTCTGTAGCTTCCTGGGCCTGTAAGAGGCAACCTCTTGTGTCAGGAACCAACATTCTCCCAGTAACTCTGGGCGGACTGTGGCAGAAGCCAAGGGAGGGCTGCAGTGGAGGAATGTGAGAGCATAATTTATGCCACAAGAGCATAAATGAGGAGCACATTAATAAAAGCAACTCATGGAGACTCTAAAAAAGAATGGGAGGTGATTTTACTGGAGAAGGGTCCTGGGGCCAACAGTTTGAAGAAGTATGTGAATGTGTTTATTTCTATATCTATATTTCAAAAATGGGACTCTTCCACACGTACTATTCGGTAATCTTTTTTCTTAGTAATATGCCTTGAACATCTTGATATGTTAAATATAGAGATATTTTTTATCATTTTAAGGCTGTATTCCATTGCATGTGTTATCTACACGTGTCATAATGACTTTAACCATTCTCTACCTTTTAGGTTGTTTTCAACTTGTTAGTATTATTATCAATTCATTTATTGTTGGTAATTTATTAGTAAAATAATAATGCATTTTCTCGTTTTTAAAAAAAAAAGGAAGCCAAAACACTGTTCGAGCTCCCATACTTTCAGTGTTAGAATCCTATTTGAGTCCCTTTACCTAGTTTGGTGCCACTTAAAATGTTTTACTGATTTCTACACATCTTTTCTGTATATGTTAAATCTATTCTCAGTTTGAGTTCCACAGCCACTAGTGCTTCCCCAAAAAGAAAAACAAAATGGGCCCTAATAGTGCCCATATATTTGTACCCTCCCTCCTGGCCCATCTCTAGGCCCACTGTCAGGAAAGGGGCTCACAGACATATATTCTAAATATAAATGTTATAAAACTGAATAGACTAGACTTCCCAGGGACAATTTCATTTTAAAGGCAACAAAGAAGTCTTGGAACCAAATGATTAAAACTCTTATGTATATGGCAAAGGTATTTGGGTTTGGGGTGGGGTGGGGAGAAGGGTAGAGAGGAGCTGGGGAGCAGGGGCACTGAGATACCCTTGAATCCCACAGAACGTGACCTACTTTTTCCGATGAAAGATTGTTCCCGGCAGTACTGGATTTGAAAGGATTCTCAACGTCTTCTTCTAAAGGTTGTCACAGCAGTTAAGCTTAATGATCCATTCTTGTCATGATCAAAGACACTTTCATGATTTTTGCACCCACGGTACCAGTATTTTGAGATTAAAAAAAAAAAAATCAAACATGTATTCATTACCTCTGCTTCTAAAAATAGAAATACTTAAAAAGGTTTTTTCTAACAAAGAAATATGTGCAGATTGTACCAAGATTCAAGGATTATAGAAATGAACAAAGTAGAGAGAGTCCCCAGAATCCAATCCCCAGATACAAATAGTTTGTACATATCTGAATAGATTTAATTCTGTGCCTGTATATCTGCCCCCCCCCATACATAACAGAAATGGAATCATACTATACTATTTTGCAAATTGCTTTTTTTCACATAAAACATATAATGGGCAGATTTCTCCATCCATTCCGATGGAGGTATTGTATAGATTTATGATAATTTATTTAACCTATTTTTCTTCATTGATATTTAGATTCTCAATTTTTTTTGATATTTTAAACAATAATGAGGATTCTTATAGTTGCACCATTGCTGACTTTCTGTTTTTTTTTTTTTCTGAAGGAATTTCTAGAAATAGAATTTGTTGTATCAAAGGGTATGAGTATTTTAAATTTTAAAATATATTGCTTAATTGCTCCACGAAGGTTGGACTAATTTATATTAGTCCAGGTTTCTTGTAAAGCAGAAATAACCAGTTAGAAAACCTGTTTATTTCCACACTTCCTTGCCAGGAAAGGGGGTTATCAAACTTTTTAATCTTTGTTGATCTGACTGGTAGAAAAATTTCTAATGTGAATTAATTGCTCTAATTTTCAGTGCTCCTTTTGCCGTATGTTAAGTTTCCTCCAAAATCTAGGACTATTTTTAGGCTCTCTTTTCCATTTTATTGGTCTTTCTTTTACTTTACCAGTACCATACTGTTTTATTAATTTTTCTAACATAATTTAGATATAGCAATATAATTGTTTTGATAGCTACTAGGGATGACCTACCTTCAGGAATTTCTTTTCTAAAAATGACTTCTTGCTTATATAATCTTCCATATAAACTATATTTTTATCTATGGATCCTTCCTTATAAACTTTAGAATCAATTTGGCACTTTTAAGAAGCAAATACATAAAAACACAAGAACTGGCAAAAATTAATATTGGAACTACATTAAGCTTACCAATGAAGTTGGGGAAAGGATTGATATCTTTTAAATAGTAAACTTTTTCATTTAGAGACTTGGTAGGTCTTTCCATTTTTCTAAGACTACTTTTATATTTTAATATATAAAGAATACAATTTTATTTAGATAAGCATAGCACGTCTTGTTATTCCAAGTTGTTCTCTCTTTTTAGTTGCTCTTGTGAAAGGGATTTGTTCCCTGTTATGTTTTCTAACTGGTTATTTCTGCTTTACAAGAAGCCTGTGTATTTGTATGTAGTTATCTCATAGCTTGCTACCATAGTGAAATCTCTTTTTAGCTCTAATGGCTCTCGGTTTACCCTCTTGAGAGTTTTCTCATTGTGAAATAATAATGTATGCAAAAAACGTGTTTTCTACTTTCCAATGTTGTTAATTTTTCTTATCGCATTGAATTGTGAAACAGCCTACAGAACAATATTGAAACATAGTGGCGATGGTGGGTACTTTTATCTTTTCTCATGACTTTAGTGAGAACGCCATTAATTTGGTCATATAGTCATTTATGTTTATTAAATTAAGGAAATTGTCTTCTAACCTTAGTTCACCAAGTATTTTTAGCAGGGATCGGTGTTGGATTTTAATAGATGCACTTTTAGCATCTTTTGAGCTGTTGGTATGATTTTTCTTTGTTACTCTACCAATAAAGTAACACATATTAATAGGTTTCCTTATATTGAGCCACACTTTCAATCCTAAAAAGAAATCTACTTGTCATGTGCATTTGACCTTGAAATACACCACTGATTTTGGTTTATCAATATTTTTGTTGGATTTTTGTATCTGTAAATGCGAGATGTTTAGGGCTTATTTTTTTCGACTTTTGGTATTAGCATTATGCTCAATTTGTAAAATAAATGAAGAATTGTTTCTTTTGCTATTATATATGTAAAACACTTTTAATAACTTAAGTATTATCATTTTCTTGAAGGTATGATAGGTTATATGTAAACCATCAGGGTCTGGATAATTTTGGCAATTATTTCCATTTCTTCTATGGTTATTGATATATTTTTTGTTTTATCTCTTTAGTTAATTTTGGTAACTTTGCTAACTAGCTTTTCATTTTCAAATTAAAAAATATTTACATTACATTTAAAAATGCTTTAAAAATTTCCTCCATGTTGTGGTTGTGTTCCCTTGTCTGGCGTAGCATGATATATGTGTTTCTCTCTCTCTTTGGGGGGGTCAGATTTGCCAGAGATTTGTCTATTTTACTTTTCTTTCAAAAATACTGGCTCTTGTTTTTATTCATGAGTTCTTCTATCTAATTTCTTTGTTTCATCAACCAATGGCATAACTGCCAATCAAAGTCACAACTCAATACGCAGTAACTAGCGCCATCAACCCAACTTGAATTCTATCCCAAAACAAAGAAAGTTGACATTTTATTAACCTCTGCAACCTTATTGTAAATGAAATGACAATTTTACCACATTTTACTACTGTGTTTCTCTTGATGTTATTTACACTCATCGTATGAACAGTGGGCTTACTGGGCATCTACCCCCAGCTCAGCGTTCAGTGATGTCACTTCAGTAGTCTGAAATTGGTCATTCCTCAGTTTACCAGGCTGCTGCACAAAATTCACTCTCCAGCCCTACTTTGGAGCAATGAGGAACCCCAGCGTCTTGATCTGTCGTTTTGGAGCTGCTTCACGTGGAAGATGGAGAGGATCAGTTTCGGCAAACCTAGTATCTGTCCATTGGCAAGAGATGATGGAGTTCAAGCAGGTTTGATGGGGCTTGTCCAAAGAAATACAGTCCCAGAGGAGGTACCCTTTTCTCTTTCAAGGTCCACTAATCCCCAAGGGGAACATGATGAACACACATGGGGCACAAAGAAACACACATCCATGCGCGCCCACACATAAAACAGTAAATTTTTATCTTAGAGTGAAAAAGAGAAAATGTTCAAAGCACCTACTTTAAAAATTAAAATGCAGAGTTCTCAGAACAAGTAATACCAATTTATCTTTGGACTTAATTTTATAGTCTTTGAATGGCAAGGGGTGGGAGGCATAAGAGAGGTTAAGACCTGAGACTGAAGTAGGAAATGGGAAAAGAAAAGAGAGGGGAGAGGAAAGGGTATGGAACAGAGGAAGGGCGTGGGAAGAAAAGGAAATGTGTGGAGAGGACAGGTGTGAGAAGAGGTGCGTTGTGGGATGAATAGGAGCCCGCTGGGTGGGGGATAGAGTCAGGTGACTCTGGTTCCACTTGGCCAAAGGGGCAGGAGAAGAGTTGCCCCTGCTCTGACTAGCACCCTGAGGGGGTTGCGACCATCTGAGAAGTAGCTTTTATTCTTGATAATGAGAGTATTTTCTCATGAACATCTTCACCTTGTGGCAAAATTATCTAGAATTTAAGATTTTAGTAAAGTGGGGCGCCTGGGTGGTTCAGTCGGTTGAGCATCCGACTTCGGCTCAGGTCATGATCTCGCGGTGTGTGAGTTCGAGCCCCACTTCGGGCTCTGTGCTGGCAGCTCAGAGCCGGGAGCCTGCTTCCGATTCTGTGTCTCCCTCTTTCTCTGCCCCTCCCCTGCTCATGCTCTGTCTCTCTCTGTCTCAAAAATAAATAAAAACATTAAAAAAAAAAGATTTTAGTAAATTATTTTAGGTTTTGTAAGTGTAGCCTGTATTTTGCTTTGGTAGGGGATTTAAAATCTGACAGGTGATATTATTTTAAAGAGGGATTCAAAATGCCTCATTTCACCATGTCTAGAGATTACATTTGGAATCAGTGTTTATTTAAAAATAAAGCTGGGGGTGCCTGCGTGCCTCAGTTGGCTAGATGTCTGACAACTCTCGATCCCGCTCAGGTCTTGATCTCGGGGTCGTGAGTTTGAGCGCCGCGTTGGGCTCCATGTGAGGTGTGGAACCTACTTAAAAAAAATCTTGGGGCAACTGGGTGGCTTCATCAGTTAAGCATCCGACTCTTGATCTCAGTTCAGGTCATGATCTCATGGTTCATGAATTCAAGCCCTGGATTGGGCTCTCTGCTGTCAGCACAGAGCCCACTTTGAATCCATTGTCCCCCTCTCTCTTAGCCTCTTCCCCTCCCAATAAATAAACACTAAATATTTTTTTACATCTGTTTTCAGTCTTTTTAGGACCTAGTATGAAGAACATACAATGTGAACAAGAACATGAGAAAAGACACTTTCACAGGAAGCTTCCCAGGTTTATTGTTTATTTAACTGCTTTGAACGAAATGCTTGGGTCTTACCTGAATGAGAATGTGGACGAGACGCAGTCATCATGAAGATGAACACTGTGTTCCGGCTGAAGCTTCTGCTGTTGGACAACACTGTCTCCTGTGGCGTGGAAGACTAGCATCATCTTAAAGCAAGAGGGAATCGACAAGGAACAGTACTGGGTCCTACCCAGGAGGAAGGTAAGTTCGAGTAATTATTGACAAGCCTCATGTTTGGTGCTGGGGGTGGGGTGGGCAGGGTATCGTGCCGCCCCCTGGTCACATAGCAAATCTGCAGAATCATTCCACAGCTTTTCTAGTGAACTTAGCCTGTGTCCTGACTGTCATTGACTGGAACCGAAAGCTGTAATTGGTGACCTTTGACTTCTCCCGGCATACATGCAACTTTCCTCTCTTCCTCCACCCTTTCCTTGCCTCTTCTCTCCTGACTTCCATGAGTGACTGTGGCAACCGGCATGCGAGAGTGACGCCCAGGAATAGCATCCGATCTTTGATGAGACCAGGACCTAGAGGCTGCGGGTGCCCCTGTCAGCACACAGGGCAGGGGGTCGGTGACCAGACGGAAGGCACCTGTGATCGGCAATGTCAGTCTTAGTATGAGACGTGAGGGCATCTGGACAAGAAAAGTGTTACATGTCACTGAGTCACTAGGATTGAATGTTGTAGGTAGAAAATGGCAGAGCGGAAGAAAGAAACACAGGGATACAGGACGGAGTGTAGAATAATTGTGGCGGGAACAGCCCAGTTGGCTGTAACAATGTCACATGTCTGCGTGTAAGGCACGCTGTTGATTAGAAAAGAGACTCTTTGTTCTGAAATGTCTGCATCAGTGAAAGTCAAGGATGTGAGCTCGGAGGGGGCACAGGGAACTCAAGTGCATTCCTTTGACTTGAGAGGGTCTCAAGGCTTGGGTGCAGAACTCAAGTAGCATTTTGGAACATCGTCCCCTCTCTGTCGGGCTACATGCAGCACAAGAGATGGTCCTCCTGTCAGCCTGTATTGGTGGTGGAGTGGACTCGAGCTGTCTCATAGACGCAAGTTTCTCACTCTGTTAGGTCAAGGATTGTGTGTCATATTTCCCTTGCACTCCCATTTATTTGTCAAATGGTAGGTATGCAAAAGCTCGTGCTAAATGGACATAGTGCAAAGGGCTCTGAACTTGGAGGCACGAAGGCCTGAACTTTGATACGGTTTTACATCTGTCAGCCCTGGGAGCTCCGGCAAGACTTTGGGCTTCTGCGTCTCTCCACCGAGAGGAGGGATCTCTGCTCTGCCTGCCTTGCTGGGTTAACGAAAGAGTTCCCAACACATCTCCTCTCCTGAGCTGGCACTCCCACAGAAATGTAATACACCCATCCTTCAGGTCTTTATTCAGCTGTCATCTCCACTCTGAGAACTTCCTGGTTTTTTAGCTGGATCAGGGCTTGGGAAAAGCGAGACAGCCCAGGTGGTGTGACTGGTCGCAAGCCCGAACCTGCCCTTGCCTGTGACACCCTGCTCTGAGGACAAGCTACTTGCAAAGGCTCGACTGTTTACTTCTTTTATTTCTAAGGCTGGGTTTTGTTTTTTTTTTTAATGTTTATTCTTGAGAGAGAGAGAGAGAGAGCACGCATGCACGTGCACTAGCACACTAGTGGGGGAGGGGCAGGGGAGAGGGGAGCCGGAAGATCCAAAGCAGCATCCAGCTGACAGCACAGAGCCGGACACGGGGCTCGAACTCATGAGCTGTGAGATCATGACCTGAGCCCAAGTCGGACACTCAACTGACTGAGCCACCCAGGCGCCCCCAGAGATGGATTTTAAAAAAGCTTATAGTCCAGTGAGGGAGGCAGGGCACACAAACCAGAAGACATAGATGCAGGATTAGGAATTGTGCTAAGTGCCAGGAAGAAAACAAGTACGGAGGATAAGCTGGAGGGAGACCCACTTCGAGCAGTTGGAAGTGTTCTCTATTAGCAGGGACCTTCGGCAAAAAACAAGCTGGCCAGGCAGAGATACGATAACAACAAACATTCTGGGCTGAAGGAACAGGAAGGCCTGGCCAAAAAGTTTTCTAAATGAAGATCTGCAAGTTGGCGGGTGAGGCTGGAGTCTAGGGCCGAGAGGAAGAGAATGGCCCAGGATGCATTCAGAGGGTAGACTGGGGCCAAGTCCTGAATGACTGAAAACTGGAGTAGGTAGTTTTATTTTTTTTTTTTTAATTTTTTTTTCCAACTTTTTTTTATTTATTTTTGGGACAGAGAGAGACAGAGCATGAACGGGGGAGGGGCAGAGAGAGAGGGAGACACAGAATCGGAAACAGGCTCCAGGCTCCGAGCCATCAGCCCAGAGCCTGACGTGGGGCTCGAACTCATGGACTGCGAGATCGTGACCTGGCTGAAGTCGGACGCTTAACCGACTGCGCCACCCAGGCACCCCTGGAGTAGGTAGTTTTAAAGTGACGTCATGGTCTGAGTCTAGGACATTTCTCTGTCTCAAAGTCAAACTAAAAATACTGCCTTTGATGCTCACACTTACATACCCATCGACTGGGAAATATTCTTATCTCCCCCCTCTCTCTGACCACCCCATTCCATATCCAGTTTGTTTGCAAATCCTGCTAAGTCCATCTGCAAATATCTTTCCAAATCCGTCCACGTATGTTCACCTGCCTCTCACCACCCTACCTCAAGCCACTGCCCCTCCTGCCTGGTCTATTGTAGAGGCCTTCTTGATAGTAGTGGGCTGGGAAACTGGTCAGGAGGGTGGGAGGGTGGGGAAACCCCGATCTGTAGCCTTTGCAAGTTTCTTTGGTATAAAAACTCACACCATGGCCCATTTCAGTCTACCAAACTGATGCCACTAAATGTGGCCGTGGGAAGATATGTGCACAGTCCACTTTCTCAAGCCAGAACAAGCCAGCCGCAGCACCACCACTGCTTGGGTGATCCTGTTTCCTTCCCTCGCCAAAAGGAAGAAAATCCTGCCAGTTGACACGGGTGGACCTTAAGGGCGGTATGCTAAGTGAAGTAAGTCAGACAGAGAAAGAAAAATACTGTATAACTCACTTATTTGTGGAACGTAAAAAACCAAAGTCATGGATTTGTGGTTGTCAGCAGTGGGGGAGGAGGAGTTGGGGCAGGGTGGTTAAGGGCACACACTTCCAGTTTTAAAGTAAGTAAGTGCTGGGGGTGTAGCGCACAACGCGATGACTGTAGTTAACTCTGCTGTATGGGTATTTCGAAGTTGCTAAGAGAGTAAATAATAAAAGTTCATTTTTTGGAACTATATGAGGTGATGTGTGTTAACTAAACTGGTGGTAATCATTTTGCAATACACGTAAGACAAGTCATTATGGTGCACACCATAAATTTACACAGTGTTGCCCATCAATTATATTTCAGTAAAACTGGAAGAAAAAAAATAAGTACAAATAAAAATAACTCTTATTTTTATACCAACATTATTCAATTTATAAACAAAATAACAATTTCAATTTGTATCTAGTCTTTTCCAGGAAAGTTTTAAACTCTTAAAACTAGTTTTGGGGCACCTGGGTGGCTCAGTTGGTTAAGCATCCGACTTCGGCTCAGGTCATGATCTCGTGGTTCGTGAGTTCAAGCCCCGTGTCAGGCTCTGTGCTGACAGCTTGGAGACTGGAGCCTGCCTCGGATTCTCTGTCTCCCCCTTTCTCCCTGCCCTTCCTCTGCCTGTGCTCTCTCTCTCTGTCTCTCTTAAAAATAAGTAAAAAAAAAAAAAATTAAAAAAAATAAAACTAGTTTTAACTAAGGGGTACCCGGGTGACTCAGTCGGTTAAGTGTCTGACTTTGGCTCAGGTCATGGCCTCATGGCTCATGGGTTCGAGCCCCGCATCAGGCTCTCTAATGACAGTGCAGAGCCTCTTGGGATTCTCTCTCTCCTTCCCTCTGTCCCTCCCCTGCTCATGCTCTGTCAAAAATAAATAAACCAAACTAGTTTCGACTTAAAGATCTTTTTTTTTTAATGTTTATTTTATTAGTTTTGAGACAGAGAGAGAGAGAGTGTGAGCCAAGGAGGAGCAGAGAGCTAGAGGGAGACACAGAATCTGAAGCAGGGTCCAGGCTCTGAGCTGACAGCACAGAGCCCAAAGTGGGGCTTGAAGGTGGGAACGGCGAGATCATGACCTGAGCCAAAGTCAGACGCTTAACCAACTGAGCCACCCAGGCGCCCCATTAACTTAAAGATCTTTTTAAACTAAGTTTTAAAATGTATGACTTTGGGAGGCTCAGTTGGTTAAGTGTCCTTAAGCGTCCGACTTTGGCTCAGGTCATGATCTTGCAGTTCGTGAGTTTGAACCTGTGTCGGGCTCTGTGCTGGTAGCTCGGAGCCAGGAGCCTGCTTCAGATTCTGTGTCTCCCTCTCTCTCTGCCCCTCCCCCCTCATGCTCTGTCTCTCTCTCTCCTTCAAAAATAAATAAACATTAAAAACTTTAAAAAAACAATTAAAATGTATGACTTTGATAAACTAAGTATCACTTGAAAGACAGGAAACTGTCAGGGATCCTTTCAGTTTGCAAAAATCCTCTCTGACATTAAAAACTCAATTGTCGCCCCTATCTAAGTAGGGGAAATTTCTGGAAAGACAAAAATACAGTGGCTACCCCAACTCGGGAAGGAAGATTTACATTTTATTGTATATCCTTTTGTACTGTTTGAATTTTTAAAGCCACACGTCTGATTTCTTTTTCAAGAAGAAATAAAAACCAGTTGAAGAATGGCCTTCTAAGCTAGAAGGAGAAAAACTCCTGATGGAAAGAAGGGAGATAAGATGAAAGTAGGGCCTCCCCAGAGGACTAGAAAGAGCTGGAAGGAATTGCTTCATATAAAAAGCACTGAAGTCTTATAGACTGCACAAACCTTTGAACCAGCTGAACTTTTTAATCATGTACAAATATTCCATTGACTCCACATAACTTGCATCTAACATCCTTTCTCTTTCCGGGTCTTAACACTGCCCAAGGTGGAAATGTAGGCCAGGCTTGTGAATACCCTCTGGCCAGTGACGTATGTTGAGTCATTATGGAGCTCATGAATCTGGTGCACCCAAAAGTCAAGACAAGAAAAGACAGGACTGTCTTACCCATCTTTATTTTGCTAGCTTATCTTTTCAGCACATGGTAGGTGCTCAGTAATTGTTACTCTTCTTTTTCCCCTCTAGATGCAGTGTTTAATTTGTTGAAGGCCCTGCGTGTAAGCTAAGCTGAGGTACATGTCTCCCCTGGGAAGTGCTGTAGGTAGGAAGCTTGTGCAGTTCAAATGCGGGGCATGACTCTAGGGGAGGCTGCGGGTGTCCAGATAGTGCTTGCCGAGGACAGGCTGAATGGGCCAAGGACAGCAGGTACCACCTTCTCCTCCTCAGCAAGAGAAGTAGCATATTATGAGTTAAATCATAGGCTAATTAACGACTACACTGTTTGACCACTGTGGTACAGTATACACAGTACATTCATATAGGTTTTCCATTTAGCTCTCGCGACAAGCCCATGAGCCCCACCATTTTATAAGAGGGGAAGCTGAAACCCATTAAGTGATTTGCCCAAGGTCAAACCATTGGTAATTGAACAAGGACTTCACTCCAGGTTTTTCAGACGTTGAACCTGATGGTCTTTAGACTGTACCATATTTGCTGTCAGGAGAGGTTTTTCCTGCTTCTTAGTTCCGCCGTACGGATAGTATGTTGCTGGAAATCTTGGACTCCAAACACATCTGACTTCTCAGAGGTTCATGTTTCCCTGTGGTAGAGCAGCTTTCTTGTAAGAATGTCAAACTTGTGACTGTAAATTAATTCCTTGTGCCCTTGGGGGATTGAGCCTTCCAAGTGAATTGTAGCAACACATTTTTACAGATGCTGTTGGAAAAATAACCTGGTTAGCTCTGCAGACTTTCCGAGGGCTCACAAAAGCCCCAGCAGGGCAGCAACTGGCAGCCAAACGATATTCCACATTCCCTAATCTAAAAGGTACCTTGTTACATACACTAGTAAGAAGGCTTCAGCTGTAATTGCTATAATTTTTCTTCATAATGAGAACATTTTATTACTCCACTGAAGGGTGTGTGCCAAGAAATTCTGTACTTAAAAATTACTAAGCAAACCAAATAGCTTGGACACAGAATAACTTCCTAAGAGAAGATGCCCATTGGTCAAGGTATAGACTCAAACCAACCAACCCTTAAAATTCAAAACAAAATCCAGTCTTGACTTCAGTTATACCATACACTGGTACAAATCCAATGTGGATTAGGGAATTGAAATTTAAATAGGAGCTATAAAAGAAATAGAAGAACAAATAAGAACAAATATAGGACTACAAAAAATGTACACAAACCCTCTATGATCTTTGAATTAAAGGACTTCTTGAATACAATGAAAAAAACCCACAAAGAATAGGTTTGCATAGATGGAAAAATGAAAAAATCTGTATAGCAGAAAATGTAGTAAAATTAAGAGGCAAAGGACATACTGGGAAAAATATTTCTATCTGGTAAGTCAAAGTGTTCTTCCTGTAGATTTTTTTTTTTAAGTAAGCTCCATGCCCAATGTGGGGCTTGAATTCATGATCCCGAGATAAAGAATCACATGCTCCACTGAGTCAGCCAGGTGCCCCAATTCTTAGTATAGAAAATAGGCAAGGGGTCCCTGGGTGGCTCAGTTGGTAAAGGCTCTGACTCTTGATTTTGGCTCGGGTCATGATCCCACAGTCATGAGACTGATTGAGCCCCAAGTTGGGATCTGCGCTGGGCAGGGAGCCTGCTTAAGATTCTCTGTCTCTCTCTCTCTCTTTCTCTGTCCCCCTCACTCTTTCTGCCCCTTCCTTTCTATCTCTCTGTCTCTCTCTTTCAGAAAAAACAAACAAACAAAAAAGAAAATAGGCAAAAGATAACAGTTCACAAAGAAGGAAATACAACTGGCCAATAAGTATATGTAGAATCATTCAATCTCATGAAAAGTCAAAGAAGTACACATTAAATGCATAGTGAGATTCTTTTTTTTACTTGCTCAGTTTGTCAAGGGGATATTTTCAGTCTTATGTGATGCTGGTTGAATTGGAATTTTTCTGGAGGTAACCTAGCAATGTGCATTGAGAGCCATAAAAATTCTTATTTCCTTGAGGTTAACAAGAAACTTGCTGGACCTGTATGAAGAATATCAATTAAAAATGTTTTAAATATTTTTGTGTTTACAGTGGAATGGTAAAGATGGTATATTTTTCTGCATGGAAAGATTCCATTTTGCAAATAGCATATCAATTTCCTAAAATTAATTTTTAAGTTTAAGTTCCAATGAAAAACTGTAGTAGGTTGTTACTTTGGAAGGCTGATCGGAATTGACAAACTGATTTAAATCTTTCTTTTATGTTCTGAGTACTGCATTTCCAAGGGGTGCAGAAAATTTTATCATGGAAGAATAAATAGAGCAAGCCAAGAATATTTTATATTGGAATAATATGTAGGGAAAGATCTATGCCATGGGATCTTAATATGTATTCCAAAGCCACAGAAAATAAAGACAGGGGTGATGAAAGAAAAAGACAGCCATGTAGATGGAACAGAATAGAGTGATCACATACAAACCCTAGTGTATGTGGGAATTGTGCATGTGATAAAAATATAGAAAAATATGATTATTCAAAGATGGGTCGATTGAGAAACTATTTGGAAAAAAGTAGCCATAGATGTTTACCTAACAACAAATCCCAAACAGAGTTAGGTAAATGAGAGGAAATGATACTGTAAAGACTAGAAAATAAAGATGAATGCCTACATGATTTTGTAGTGAGAAAGGCCTTTTTAAGTAAATAAAAACTACAAAGGGAAAGATTGATAGAACTGAGTTCACAAGAATTTAAAACTACCACAATTTAAATTATTAGGCAAACTAGTTACAGCAACAACAACAACAACAAAACCCCACAAAGTTGAGGCACCTGGGTGGCTCAGTCGGTTGAGCATCTGACTTCAACTCAGGTCATGATCTTGTAGTTTGTGGATTCAAACCCCACACTGGGCTCTGTGCTGACAGCTCAGAGCCTGGAGCTGCTTCAGATTCTGTGTCTCCCTCTCTCTCTGCCCCTCCCCTGCTTGCACTCTGTCTCAAAAATAAATATTTTTTAAAAATTTAAAAAAAAACCCACAAAATTAAGTCCTTAAACAAGAAAGCCTAGAGAGCTTGTCCATGACCACCCTCAGGTCCATTAATTCTCTGCAGTTGACCACAAGACTCTGGAAAGTGCTATACTCATGATTACAGTGAAAGGAAACAGACTAAAATCAGCAGAAGTAAGAGACATGTGTGTGGGGCAGAGTCTGTGAGGGCTCTCCCCCTGAAGTCATGGGTGACATCGCCTCCTGGTCATGATGTGTGACACACAGAGTATTGCCAACCACTGAGGCTCACCTGAGCTTTTGGCATCCAGAGTTTTTACTGGGGCAGGATCACATGTTGTCCGCCCAGCTGGCTCAGTCTTCATTCCCTCCAGGAAGTCAGACTAATACCTTTAGTCTCCCGTCCCTCCTGGGGTTGAAACTGGTACAGCATGGCTCAACACCCCCATCATAAATCACATCATTAGACTGGTGGCCAAGGCCCCCAGGCAAAGAAGCCACTCTTATCAGGCAGAGCTTTCCAGGGGCCTAAGATCACCCGTCTGTGTCCAAACACAAAGGACAGAACTCTCCTTGAGGAAGGTTCATTCTTTACTGCATAGAGAGAAACCAAGCATTTCTGGCCTATCAGGTTGACAAAGTACAGCAGAGGCCATCAGTGCTGGGACCTAGCCTAGACACTTGACTACACCCCATGGGCTTCTAACTGCCAGTATCTCCATCTCTGTGCCTGAGAACTTTTTCTGCTAAAGAACTGTGTGTGTGTGTGGGGGGGGGGGGTGTGTGTGTTTTGACTACAGAAGGCCCTCTGCCCCCTTCTTCAAGCAGCCCCACTTATAACGACTCTTGGAGGTAATAACTACCTTGTTCCACCCGGGTCAGATAGTTCTGAGGCATTCCATGCTCTTTCCCAGGGTTTCTCTACAAGATTAAGCTCTAGTCATCCACTGTGGTGGCTGGCTTAGCAACACACTCTTCATCAGCTGCCTTTCCTTCTGAGTACCACCTACCAATGGAGTACTCTCCTTGTACTCCATTACTCAAACTTCTTACATTTGGGGTTTCAGGATCTGCTTCTGGGACACACTCAATACAAAATTTAAAACAAAATTCAGGGGTGGCATGAGTGTTTGGACAGACATTCTCATCCGCTCCGTCATGGAGTGTAAATTGGTTCAAACTTGTCGGTGGTACTTTGGAAATAGTTATCAAATAGCCTTCAAATGTGCACAGTCTTTAATTTAGTAATTCTGCGAGTGTTTCTGAGAAATAGCCTGGGATGCATACAAGATTTTATTTTATTTTTAAAAAATTTTTTTAACATTTATTCATTTTTGAGACAGAGAGAGACAGAGCATGAATAGGGGAGGGTCAGAGAGAGGGAGACACAGAATCTGAAACAGGCTCCAGGCCCTGAGCTGTCAGCACATAGCCCGACGCAGGGCTCGAACTCACAGACCATGAGATCATGACCTGAGCCGAAGTCGGCTGCCCAACCGACTGAACCACCCAGGCGCCCCTACAAGATTTTATTTTTTATTTATTTTTTATTTTTTTTATATGAAATTTATTGACAAATTGGTTTCCACACAACACCCAGTGCTCATCCCAAAAGGTGCCCTCCTCAATACCCATCACCCACCCTCTCCTCCCTCCCACCCCCCATCAACCCTCAGTTTGTTCTCAGTTTTTAACAGTCTCTTATGCTTTGGCTCTCTCGCACTCTAACCTCTTTTTTTTTTTTCCTTCCCCTCCCCCATGGGTTCCTGTTAAGTTTCTCAGGATCCACATAAGAGTGAAACCATATGGTATCTGTCTTTCTCTGTATGGCTTATTTCACTTAGCATCACACTCTCCAGTTCCATTCACGTTGTTACAAGAGGCCATATTTCATTTTTTCTCATTGCCACGTAGAATTCCATTGTGTATATAAACCACAATTTCTTTATCCACTCATCAGTTGATGGACATTTAGGCTCTTTCCATAATTTGGCTATTGTTGAGAGTGCTGCTATGAACATTGGGGTACAAGTGGCCCTATGCATCAGTACTCCTGTATCCCTTGGATAAATTCCTAGCAGTGCTATTGCTGGGTCATAGGGTAGGTCTATTTTTAATTTTCTGAGGAACCTCCACACTGCTTTCCAGAGCGGCTGCACCAATTTGCATTCCCACCAACAGTGCAAGAGGGTTCCTGTTTCTCCACATCCTCTCCAGCATCTAGTCTCCTGATTTGTTCATTTTGGCCACTCTGACTGGCGTGAGGTGATACCTGAGTGTGGTTTTGATTTGTATTTCCCTGATAAGGAGCGACGCTGAACATCTTTTCATGTGCCTGTTGGCCATCCGGATGTCTTCTTTAGAGAAGTGTCTATTCATGTTTTCTGCCCATTTCTTCACTGGGTTATTTGTTTTTCGGGTGTGGAGTTTGGTGAGCTCTTTATAGATTTTGGATACTAGCCCTTTGTCCGATATGTCATTTGCGAATATCTTTTCCCATTCCGTTGGTTGCCTTTTAGTTTTGTTGGTTGTTTCCTTTGCTGTGCAGAAGCTTTTTATCTTCATAAGGTCCCAGTAATTCACTTTTGCTTTTAATTCCCTTGCCTTTGGGGATGTGTCGAGTAAGAGATTGCTACGGCTGAGGTCAGAGAGGTCTTTTCCTGCTTTCTCCTCTAAGGTTTTGATGGTTTCCTGTCTCACATTTAGGTCCTTTATCCATTTTGAGTTTATTTTTGTGAATGGTGTGAGAAAGTGGTCTAGTTTCAACCTTCTGCATGTTGCTGTCCAGTTCTCCCAGCACCATTTGTTAAAGAGGCTGTCTTTTTTCCATTGGATGTTCTTTCCTGCTTTGTCAAAGATGAGTTGGCCATACGTTTGTGGGTCTAGTTCTGGAGTTTCTATTCTATTCCATTGGTCTATGTGTCTGTTTTTGTGCCAGGGATTTTATTTTTTAAACAATGAACTACTTTCAAAATGAGGAGAAAAACAATAAATAATATCCTTCATGGGTAAAACTTGTGTCTCATGTATTTAAGGTAGGATACAAAAAACTGACTGCAATTTTCCCTTCACCAGCAACTAACAACCTTTTAAAATTTTTCTTCAGAGGTACATTAACTTTTGCTGACTATAGGTGTCCATGGGAAATTATTAGATTTCTTGTACACTATATTAGTCTGCGCAGGTTGCCATTAACACAATACCATAAACTGGGTTGTCTTAGAGAACAGAAGTTTATCTTCTCACAGTTTTGGAGGCTGGGAAGTCCAAGATCAAGTGCCAGTGAGTCGCTGGTGAGAGCTCTCCTGGCTTGTAGAAGTCTGCCTTCTTGCTGTGTCCTCACATGGTGGGGAGAGAGCGAGCAAACTCTCTGGAATCTCCTCTAACAAAGATACTAATTCTATTAGATCAAGGCTCCACCCTTATGACCTCATTTAACCTTAGTTACTTATTTACTCCAAATACAGCCACACCGAGAGGTTAAGGGCCTCAACATGTGAATTTTGGGGAGGCCTGTAGCATATATTAAGAAATATCTCAGTTATTTAGTGAGTGCCAGAACTTTCTTATTTGCTCTGCCTTGGCCATTTTGAGCCCCTTGGGTTATATCTAGAAATGATATCTCTGTTAAGCACAGGGCTGTTTTCCATTGCTTTCTGGATCTATCAAAACTTAATGTCATTACCCCAAAAGATGCAGCCTTGCTTCCTGTCATGTGGCACCAGTGTCAGAGAGGATCATAAGTACCCATCAAGCGTAGAGTCTCAGCAGTCCTCACAACCTTCCATTTGCTGTCCCCTTCCTGTCCTGTTTTGGTGGTCCAGCCTATAGGTAGAAACTCAGTATGATTCATGCCCAACATTGCAGTTTTCTACCAGGGATGGACCTTAGGCCATTTGACTACAGTTCTGTTTATTTAGTGTTTCATGTCTCCTGTGGGAGCATTGGGTTGCTCTCCTAGCCCAGAGCACACTTATCACCAGACACTGAGAATTTCCCTGGATTTCCTTCTTTTGTCTGCCAGATTAGCTCTCGTGCTAATCACCATGCTTAGCTCTTGTCTGTCACCATGCTTATATTCGTCATTCTCTTCAGACACTGTGTATCAATTACTCAGATGGTATTATGGGTGCCAGCCTCTGCAGAGGAGGGTCTTTGCTGGCATCCCCCATGTAGACCCTATGACATTGAATGCCTACATTTTAATATCCATCCGATTTCATGATCCAAAAACTTCCCAAACATTAAATTGTAGTTTTTAGAAAACAACCAAACAGTGGGAACGCCCCTGCCACTCCCTCCAGCACATCTATGAGCCCTCACCCAGGCTCTACTCTACCCCATTAAAAAAATTTTTTTTAATGTTTATTTATTTTTGAGAGAGAAAGAGAGAGAGAGTGGGGAGCCAAAGCAGGCTCCAGGCTCTGAGCTGTCAGCACAGAGCCCCACGTGGGGCTCGAACTCATGAACCGAGAGATCACGACCTGAGCCGAAGTCAGACGCTCAACTGACTGAGCCACTGACTGACCAGATGCCCCTTAATTTTTCTTAGTGTTTATTTTACTGCACCCCATATTGTATTCCCACTCCCACACTGAGCCTCACTAGCATCTTCCACTGGTTCAGCACTTGGTGATAAAAAAAAAGGTGAAAGGTTAGTGGTCAAATTGGCTACATCAAAATATCTGTTATGTTGCTGCACATCAGTTTGTTGGTTTGCTCACCAATTTTTCTGCCATGTCCCCTAAATCATCTTTTGTATACAAAGAAGAAAAGATGCCACAAGGGAAATTATATGAGGTTCAACAGGGACCAAAAAGCAACTATATCATCACCACCATCATAATTATCATGCTCATCATGTGTAATCAGACATAAGGCAAGAAAAGTAAAGGAAGGTAAAGTCATTCAAGTTGTTTATATATTAGTTTTCTAGGGCTGCCATAACAGAATACCACAAACGCATGGCTTAAACAGAAGTGTGTTGTCTCAGAGTTCTGGAGGCAGTAAGTCCGAGATCAAGGTGTCAGCAGACTTCGTTCCCGGTGAGCCTGTCTTCCTGGCTTACAGAGAGCCCCCTTCATGCCGTGTCCTCACATGGCCTTTCCTCTGTGCAGACAGAGCTCTCTGGTGTCTCTTCTTCCTCTTATAGGACACCTATTGGATTAAGGCCCTACCCTTATAATCCCCTTCCGTCTTAATTACCTCCTTGAAGTCTCTACCTCCAAATACAGTCACTTCAGGGGTTAGGACTTCAATATATGAATTTTGCAGGGGACACAGTTCAGTTTATAACACTCTGGTTTTGACTGCAACTTTCTAACAAAGATCCAGCTGCCTTGGGCTCCACAGGGTGTCTGAGAGGGCTGGTCTCTGGGTTTGGATTGGGTCCTTCAGTGGGGAAGAACCTGTAACCCTGACCAGCTGTGTCTTGCTTCGCATTATTTATGCACCAAATGCTCATTATGGAGGGGTCTTTTTCCTTCACCCTGTCAGCCATTAACGATTTGGTGTTAGTTATCAATCCTCATGGCTTCCTCCCCCCACTTCCTGCAGGCCCTCTCGGGTCATTGTCATACTCTGCTTCTTTCTCTTAGCTGTTCTCACCGAATACACGTTCTGACCAGAGGGGTCCATACTGAGCTTTAACAAGAGCCCTTTGTTCATCAGACACCTTTGGTCACAAGTGAAGCCGGAGAACAAGTTCGCTGAGGAAATAAGCACACGCCCTGATGACTCACCATGACCCTCCCCTTCTGACAGGAAGACCTTCTGACAGGAAGCCCAGGGGAACCTGGGCTCTTTCCAGTTCCCTTTCATGTATCTCCATGACTTGGATCATGGGTGGCAGGAGGCTGGGGAGACAGACTCTTCCCTTTATCTGGCTTCCCTTTTCAGACTTGCCTCCCACAGAAAGTTTCCCTGCTTTTCTACCTCTTGGTGTTGTATGTCCTCACCTCGAGGCCCCTGTATACAAGAGGAGAGAAAGGAAGCTAACATACTTTGAGCACTTACCCAACAGTGGGTGTTTCTTATACATCACCTTACTTATTTTCCATATAGCCCATTCTGTGAGGATCAGTGGTGCTCACAGGTTAGGTAATGTCCTCAGGTTGCCCGAAAGCTAAACACTTGTCTGGGATCTAAACTCAAGTCCAAACTTCATCCGAATCAGGTTATAGTCCTGGATCCTCTTTTTATCCCATGCGTCCTGAGACCATGGGATATTTCCAGTGGAGGACGCATGCAGGGCAAGGCATGGGAAAGCAATCTGTCAACTGAGAAATACTCTTTTCAGAAATTAGTAGTATTGGCAAAAAGGATCTTTTTAGCAGCCAGCCTTCCCCCTGGGAAGGGGGTCAGCTGAGGTTGGCTCACGAAAGGCAAATGAATTGGCAAGTTGTAGCTGAGAGCCAACAAATGCATAACAAGGCAGTGTTTTCGGCTAGCAGGAGGGCTGGGCAGAACCCAAAGCCCAGGGGTCAAGGCAAGGCTCATCTTCAGTTGCCTGGCCAACAATTCCTGCCCCAACATGCTGAGAGCGCCCTCTGCTGCCCAGCATCTTAAGATGGAGCATAAAAACTTTTAAAAACCTTGACCTGAAAGGCGCCACGGTATTTCTGAATTTCAAACCCAATTTGAAGGTTATTATTTAAGGAAACCAACATGTTTTCTTAAAAAACTGATTGTGCTGAATGATATTAAAACTGTAAAAGTATTCTTCAAAGAAAATTGGAAACAACTACAGTTATTCACTCACTTTATGTTTGTAAATCATAAATATTAATTTAACAATATGAATAACATGCTCTTTACCCCTTTGGAGGATAGCAACAGGGAAAACTGAAAAATAATGATCTAGCCACTGTTGGCTGAACCACATTTTAAGAAATCTAACTAAAGGTGCTTGGATGGCCTCAGCGGTTAAGTGTCCGACTCTTGATTTCAGCTCAGCTCATGATCTCACGGTTTGTGAGATCAAACCCTGAGTCAGGCTCTGCTCTAAGAGTATGGAATCTGCTTGGGATTCTCTTTCTCCCTCTCTCAGTGACCCTCCTCTGCTCACATATGTGCTCTCTCTCTCAAATAAACATTAAAAAAAAAAAGAAATCTAGCTAAGATGAAAATTCAAAATTCAAACTGTCCCTTGGGAGGCTGGTTATACCTGGATTCTTCATTTTACAAAAGACTTTGGTTTAGGCCTAGGCTTGGCTACCAATTACCCTAACTAACCCCAGCAGAGTTTTGAGAGCCTGAGAATGATAGGGGTTTGTGGGATCTTTGGGCACTGGGGGAAGAGTGTCTAGATTTAAGATTTTTCTGAGATTAGGTACATAGCCTCTGAGTTACATCTGACCTAGTTAACAAATTATATAAATGTTGGGATCGCATATGATACAATACAATTATTTGTATGTGCAGAGTATGAAATTAGTGCCTACAGCAAATACCTCCACAGTCTCTTCATCAGAATATACTACCATTTAAATGGAATCCTATTTCCCATGCACACACTTTTTGAAAGAATCTGTAGGGAATGGGAATGTCAAATTAATCATTCTTATGAGAAACAACATTAAGGAAGTAATGAAACCCCTGTTGAGTCCCCTTCCCCATAGCACTTTTCCCTTTCTTTGCCAAAAGTGCATTCCCTCTGGGAACCTGCAAGGCCATTAAATGTTTTTCTCAACTATGCTACCAGTTTCATAACCTCTGCTCTTGACACAGGAAAAGTGTAAGACTTTATGCAACTTGTTTTTAACAGCAAACATACAAATGTAAACAAAGGTCCATGACCAACAGGCGTGTGTTAAGAAAGCAATTGTGAATTCTGCTCCCTGGTTATGAAATGAAGTGTATTTGCACACGATAGATAGATACCTGGCTGGGTGAATAAAGTCCAGCAAACTGGCCCCACGGCTCTTTCTCAGCACTGCCTGAGCACCAGCTGTCCCTTCCGAAGTCTGTGACCCAGAATAGCGAGCTCTGCAATTCACTCTTCTAATTTTTTTAAGGTATTTTTTCTCCTTAAAAAAAAAACACTTTATTGAGCTGAAATTGACCTACAGAAAGCTATACATAATTAATGTGTACAACTTAATGAGTTTGGGGATAAGTACACACCTGTGAAACCATCACCATGGTATATGCCATAAACATAGCCATCTCTTCCAGAAGTTTCTCCTTCCTTCCTTCCTTCCTTCCTTCCTTCCTTCCTTCCTTCCTTCTCTCCCTCCCTCTCTCCTTTCTGTCTGTCTGTTTGTATTTATTATTTTTGTGATAAGAACACTTGGCTTAAGACCTCCCCTCTTAGCGGGTTTGTAAGTTTATGATGATGTGGTGTTGTTAACTCCAGGCGCTGTGCTTCAAGGCAGACCTCTAGGCCCAAGCAGGAGGGGTGGAGCCAGCTGGGGTTGAGGCTGTTGAACTGTGGGCCAGACCATCCGCACTCCACCTTGAGGACTGTGGTAAAGGTAAAAAAAATAATAACATGCAGCATTTTAGTGGGCTTCCTGAGCACTACCTATTAAATGTGGGATTTATTTGACAAAGCCGTAGCTGATAGCTTCAGCCCAGCACCGCCCTGAAAGTTCTTGCTAAGACACAGAGCCCCTACGTCTGCTGTCTTGACGTCACTTTATGGTTGGGGCAGTTCTGCAACAAGACTGTTGGAGGAGGGTTGAAGATACTGGTAAAGTTTGGTAAGACATTTAATTCATGCTCACTTAAGAATTAAACGCACTGAATCGACTTCCCCCCTCTCTTCCTTGGGAAACATTTGAAGGGTACCCACCATGTGCCAGGCACCTGCCAGGTGCTGGGGATTCACAGGCGACTCAGCCTAGTGGTCTTTTTTCCAGCAAGCACTGTGACTTAGCCTGTGCCCAGGGCTGGTGCGAGGCTTTTCAGGATCAATTCCTCCTTGGGCTCCTGTTTCCAAGAGCCACAGAGAGCTAGCATCTCTCCCTTTGCAGGTGAATGCCACACACTTTAAATTGGAATGCTTTCTTATTTCTTTGGCACCTAACAAATGGTAAGAGAATTCTGCGTATTTTTTCTTTTCTGTTTTGGTTGGGAGCACAATTCTAAGCATTGCAAATGTAAGCAGATCATCTGGAAAGAAAAGGAAATACAGGAGAGGGGGAGAAGACCATTTTCTCAATTGCTGAAGAATAGACATTTTTCATAGAAATAGACATTATCATAATAGTCTGTAAAAATGTTTTAGAATGGAAAAATTTAAACATGCATGAAAGTAGAGAGAATAGAATAATAACCCCATGTACCCTCTGCCCAGCTTCAACAATTATCAACTTGTGTCCTGATATGGTTTTATGCACAGCTCCTCAGCTGTATTATTTTGAATCAAATTTGATATATTATCTCATCTGTAAACATTTTAATATGTAGTTCTGATAGAGACTCCTTTAGAAAAAGTAATCACAAGATAATAATTCACCTAAATTAGCAATAATTCTTTAATATGGTGAACCATCTAGTCGGTTACTTAAATTTCTGACTCATAAGCATATATGTGCATATTTTACAGTTTATTTGTTTGAATTAAGATCCAAATCATCTCTACTAATTGTACTTGGTAAATCTCTGAAATCTCTTTTATTCCATAGATTTCCAATCGTATCCCTCTGTCTTTTATGACACTTGCAATGTGTTGAAAAACTGAGAAGTTCATCCCATAGATTTTGCTGATTGGGTCCCTGGGGTCCTAGTTTACAAGGTCCTCCACCCTCTGTTTTCTGTAAACCAGCAGTTGGATCTGGAGGCCGGGTCAGATTCAGGTTCCATTTTTATGTCAACATGTCTTCATTAAGTGATAGAATAAGTTCTTTCTTTGGTATTCTTTATAATGCTATTGGTTTCTGAATTTGGTTGCAGCCTGTAAGACCGTGTTTCTCGATCTTTAAATGTTCAAGTGTTAGTCAATTGACCATAAGGCCTTGGCCATCCACTACACCTGTTGTATCAGTTTCCTATTGCGGTAATGACAAGTTACCACAAACATGATAGTGTTTAAAACAGTGCAAATTTCTTATCCTATAGTTCTCAAGGCCAGAAGTCTGAATTGGGCTTTACTTGGCTAAAATCAAACTGTCAGCAGGGCTGGACTCCTTCTAGAGGCTTTAGGACAGAATCTGTTCCCTTGCTTCTTCTATCTTTTAGAAACTGCCATCATTTCTTGGCTCATGCCCCTTCCTCCATCTTCAAAGCAAGCAAGGTAGTAACATCAACTCTGTCTGTCTCTCTGTCTCTGTCTCTGTCTCTCTTTATAAGAATTCCTTAATTCCCTTTATAAGAATCCTTGTGATAGCCCACTGGAATAATCCAGATAAGGCCTCCATTTAAAAATCCTTAACTTAATCACAGTTGTGAAGTTCCCTTTGTCATGTAAGGTAACATAGCCACAGGCTCTGAGGACTAGGACTGGACATCTTTTGAGAGCCATTATTCTGCCTTTCACACCCATATGGCAAAGAATCCGAAGGAGTGGAAAATTCATCAACAGATTTAAAGAGTGATCCTAACTGAAAAGAGAACAAAAGTGTGTAGAAAGTAGGACCAGTCATAATTTGGTCATAGTCCCCAGGCTTGGCCTCCATGTTGCTCATTCATAGAGCCTCCATGGACACCTGGAAGGTTGTGTGTGTGTGTGTGTGTGTGTGTGTGTGTGTGTGTGATCTACCACCTCTCATTTCTCCCTTGAACAGGACTAAATTTCTAACTGCTGGAGGAAAAACCAGAGCTGGACATAAGGGGTAAAAAAGATTTCCTTTAGAAAAACTATTTCAGCAGGAGAAAGGCTGACCACAGCAAGTACAAGCGGAGGTTAATAGCTAAGGGACAGAGTGGGGAGGGGGGAAGTCGGTGGATGGAAAATTACTAGGAGGAAACATTAGGGGTGAGGGAGTTGGGATTCTGGCTAGACTGACTTAGCAGGATTCTTGCTAAAGTGGAACAATGCAGAGATGAACATAGAAGCTCAAAAGAAAGGGCCTGGTTGAGAAGAGAGTTCAGGGGAGCCTGAGCAGGGTTTTGTCAAGGAGAGAATCTGTCCCTGCCCCGTGCCCTTTTCTGTCTGGTTGCACTACCACTGGCCCTTCAAACTGAATGTATCCCAAACAGAGTCACTGACTTCCCTTCCAAACTTGCTCCTTTTCCCTCTTCACTGGTTGTATTAATGATACTAAGTCCTTCTAGAGCCCAGAATTCAACCTCTTCCTTCATCTCTTGTCACATGTCAGTTGTTTGCTAAGTCCGAGGGATTCCATTTCCATGAGAATTCTAAAATTTATCCTTTCTTCCCTGTCCCCATCACCATTCTCTTATTTCAGGCCTTCGGATTCTTTTCTTGGGTTATGAAATAAATAGTCTTCCTAAATTACCCCCCAACCAGTCTCCGTGGCTCCAGTTTCTCCTCCTCCCAGTTTATCCATCAATGATAATAATGGCCATTCTTATGGAGCATGCTCCATATATAATCTCATTAATCCTTACAACCCTTCTGTGAGCAGAGTTGAGCCAAGGGACAGGCCAGAGGGGAAGAAGTTCAAAGTCACAACCAGTAAGGGGTGCCAAGACATCATTAGAAATGAAATCGAGCAGAAACTCCTGGTGGAAGGTCGGTACCCAGTTTAAAGAAAGAAGACTCAGCTTAACTACAGAGTAATGTTTGGCTGGGTGGAACAGTGAAATTACTTGGGACAATAGAGGAAAGGCAGAGGGTCTCTGCCTGAATCAGGGCTCAGCCTCTCTTAAAAAAAAAAAAGTTGAGTCAATAAAGAATCTCTGCTAGAAGGGACAGTACATTATCGCACACCTGAGGACCCACCTGTCTTGGTCCCATTTTACAGATAAGGCAACTGAGGTTCAGAAGATTTAAGCAATCTGCCCAAGTTCACACAGACTGTAAATGCAGAATTGGCATTTTATCTTAGGACTCCAAAATTCCATGTTCTTTCCACCCAATGATCTGGCTTTACCTGTGTTTGCAACTTAATTTCCCACTCTTTGCTTTCTATCTCCAATGTTACAGTAAAACCAAACTCCTCACTCCTCTTTGCTGGACCTTGAGTTTTTCCACCTTTATGTCTTTTTGTGTGTGGTTTCCTTTGCCTCCCAGAACGGCCTAGAATCCATCTCTTCATCTTTGCAAAGCCTACCCTCCTCACAAGCCTGGCAGCAACACCATTGCCTCTAGGAAACCATCATAAAGACTTCCACTTGGAAGTAATGGGTTTTTCCAATGACCCACAGCAGTCCATACCTTGTTTATGGCTGTTTCTACTCTGTACATTTTATTACAGATATTTGTGCACGGGTCATTCTCTTAGTGAACATGTCTATGAGGGCAGGTCTGTGCTTCATGCATCTTTGTGCCTCCCACAGAGCCTTGCCCGTTAGAGGCACTCAAGAAGTATGTGTGGCCTAAAGGAGCAAGTACAGAGATTCTGCAACCAGAATTGTCTATTACTCTCTAATTATCAGGGATTTGGCAAGACATAGTATTGAAGCCAGAGACATGGAAGGGGGGGTGTCGTTTTGTTTTACTTTGATTCTGTGCCTTTGTACAGATGGTTTTTTCTTTGCTTCCTATATCACATGCTTTTGTCAATTCATAGCTACCACTTTCTTCAAGATCTGGCTCAAAGCTTAGCCCTTCCTACAGGAGTTCTCTCCGGAGTCCAGGCCACCGTCATCGCTTTTTACCCACACAGATTTGTAATTGGCAGACAATCAAATCATTGATCATCATTGTCAGTCATCAAACTGTTACTGAGTATTCGGTAAATGAATGGCTGTGCTGTGTGCGGCGAGGTCCAAGAAAGCTTTGCAGGGGGTGGGACCCAAGCAGAGTCTTGAAGGCTGTGTTTCAGTTAAAGAGGTGGAAAGGAAGGGGAAGTAAAATTGAGTGTGATATTAAAAGGTTCAATTCCTACTCTTCCTGTTACTGGCAATCTTGAGAAAAACCATTTAATCTCATCAGGGATCAGATTCCTCTAATGTAAGATGGGGATAGTAAAATTAATGTGAGGATGGTTATGAGAATTAATGTGGGAGTCCCATGTATTGGTTAGGACTGTTTTGGTTACAAGTGATATTAATGCAGTTAATTAAAATGTGACATGTAATAACATTTTCAGTGGTTAGCATATGGCGCTGAAAACCTGTCAGTTTATGGTGCGGACACACTCTTTTCTCCATGTCACCAAATCTCTCGTCTTGTGGTATCCACTTGGCTGATGTTGGCTGAAGATGTTAGAAGTCTTCCATTTGGGCTTCCTTCCGCAGGGGACCACAATCGGCTATCTGTCATGCTAGTTGCTATGGATTGCTCAGTAATTGGCTGGTTTCCCAAGGGAGAGAGGAATTGAATTGTTTCCATCTTCCCTGCACACATTTCACTGTTTTAAGTCTGTGCCTTTACTTAGTGTTGCCTCTTCTACCCGGAATGTGCAGTCATTCGAAGCTTAGCCTGACCAGCTCTCGCTGCCCCAGTAAAGGACGGCTTTAGAGGTGTTACTTTAGGAAGTCACCTTGACCCTTTTTTGACCACCTTGAGTGTCCCAGGTGCCCCTTGTCAATGGGCATCACTCTCTCATTGCACAGTTATCACATGGTGCCATAAAGACCTGCCTCTCTCACCGGACTCCCCAGCCTGTCAAGACCGGCGCAGAGCACTCATTTATTACATGACTGTTAAATGAACGAGTAGACTTCCTCCATTCTCTCCCAGTCCTATCTTCTTTTACCCTCTGGGCACCACAGTTTCTTCTCTATTTTTGTGCATTGTTTATGGCCTATTAGTTACAAAACCGCTGCCTGACCTGGCCATCAATACTGTCCTCATGTTTTAAAATTAATGATAACATTAGCTCACATCTACTGAGCACTTACTGTTTGCCTGGCACTGTTTCAAGCACTTTACATGGATAACCTCCTTTAAACATTCTTTGTTGCCGAATTCTTCTGGTAGAGGTTAACCTTGACCTTGTGAATGGAGTTGTACCGTACTACTACAGTCCCTCCATACCGCAATAAATGCTGTAATGAGACAAGTTAGCCGGATCTACTATCATTCAAATATCGGAAGATACGACTAGAAGCAACAATAACAAAAGGCTATCCTTATGGCGCAATAACACTATGGGGTATTTTCCTCTTTAAATTTAGCTTTAAATTACTATATTATGTTTCAAGTAATGTAAGCCAGAAGGACAAGTTGTATTTAAATTTCAGTTTACAGACATAGGCTTGAGGGATTTACAGAAATGTGAGTATGAACATGAAAAACATGAGGGAGATTTTCATTCTTTTTTTCAAAAGAGGTAAGCTAGCAAGGAAGATAGATTTGGGAAAATTAGTCGTGAGAATTCACCTTTCAGAGAATCCTTCTTGGCTGGGAAGGAAAGCTTCTAGTGGGCTAGGAACGGTGGTGGGGTTATTCTACCAGAAGGAAGCAGCTGGCAGATGAAGAGAACTCCCTGGACAAGTGGGGGCAATGTAATATGGAAGAGACAGGGTTCAGTGAGTCTGGGGGTCAGAGCTTGGCGACACTGCTTACCAGGTGTTAGCTTCCATCAAGTTACTTTACCTTCCTGAAGGCTGGTTTTCTTATCCATAAGGGCCAGGTTACCAATTTTACCAAATAGAAATATAGGATGCCTAGTTGAATTTGAATTTCAGATAAACAGAAATTATTAGTATAAAATATGTCCCATGAAATATTTGTGCCCCATGCAGTATGTCTTTAGTATTGCATAGGACATATTTACGCCCAAGTATTATTCATCGTTCATCAGATTCAAATGGAAGTGGTCTTTGGGTTCCTGGATTCAATCCCGACATGTACATGGGGGCCTGGGGGTACCTCCAAGCAAGTCTCTGGACACCAGCTAGGTATCCTACCATTCAACTCAATTCTGACCCTATCTACCCAGGAATAGCATCAGAGTCTACAGGTTGAAGGCTCAGTCCTACAAGAGTGTTCCCAATATCCCCCACTTCAGATACCAGTCGCAAGTGCTTCTGACTGGCTACAAATCAGGGAAGTTCCCATGATCCTTTCCTGGGATTCTGTTTGATTAATTTGCTAGAGCAGCTCATAGAACTCAGAGAAACAATTTACTTACTGGATTACCAGTTTATCATAAAAGGAAATGAAAAAGAATACAGATGAACATCCAGGTGAAAGATACATGGGACAAGGCATGAGGAAAAGGCACCGACCTTCCATGCCCTCTCCAGGCATGCCACTCTCCCACAGCACCTCCGTATTCACTGACCTGGAGGTTCTCCATACCCAGTCCTTTTGGGTTTTTATGGAGGCTTCATGGCCTAGACCAAATTGATTAAATCATTGGCCATTGGCAATCAATTCAACCTCTCCTCCCTCTTCCCAGAGCTAGCCCTCAGATCACAGGGTTGTCTCCATGACAACCAGCCCCCATCCTTAGGAGCAGTCTGAAAATCACCTCATTAACATAACAAAAGACACCTTTCTTATTCTCCACACTTAGGAAATTCCAAAGGTTTTGGGAACTGTGAACCAGGAAATAAAGATCCAATGTATACTGCTTAATATAAATCACAATATCACAACAGGGCATCCTATATTTTATCTGTCAGTGGGGTGTGATAAGAATGATTATCGTGTAAGGGTGTTGTAAGGATAAAATGATACCATACTTAAGTCTTAAAACAGTAACTGGTACATAGTCAAAAGCTGAACAAATGGATGTTATTAATATAATAATAAAGGTCTTTATTTTAAAATTTCAGCTTTCTTGAGGTATAACTGATAAACAAAATGATAAAATATTTAAAATGTACACACTGGTGAATTGATATATGTGTGCATTGTGAAAGGACTCCCTCATCTAGTTAATTAACATGTCCATCACCTCACATATTTATTTATTTTTTTCTTTCTTTGAGAACATTTAAGTTCTACTTTCTTAGGAAATTTCAGTAATACAACGCAGTGTTCTCAATTATAATCACCGTGTTTTACATTAACTCCTCAGACCTTATTCATCTTATAACTGAAAGTTTGTATCCATTTACCAATACCCCCTAATTCCCCCACCCCTAGCCCCTGACAACCACTTTCTACTCTCTGTTTCTATGATTTGATTTTGTTTGTTTTTAAGATTCTGCATATTAGTGATATCGGCAGTATTTGTCTTTCTCTGTCTGGCTTATTTCACTTAGCATTTATTTGCCCTCAAGATCCATCCATGTCGTTGCAAATGGTTCTTTTTTTATGGCTAGATCACATTCCATTGCATATACACACCACCTCTTATTTATGCATTCATCCATTGATGGACACTTAGTTTGTTTCCATTATCTTTGTTATTGTGAATAATGCTGCCATAACATGGGAGTGCAAATATCATTTTGGTCTCCCATTTTCATTTCCTTTGGATTTATCCCAGAAGCGAGATTGCTGGGTCATATGGTAATTCTGGTTTTAATTTTCAGAGCAACCTCCATATTATTTCCCTAGTGTCTGTACCAATTTACATTCCCACAAGGGTTTCCTTTCTCCACATCCTCCCAATACTTGTTATTTCTTGTGTGTGTGTGTGTGTGTGTGTGTGTGTGTGTGTGTGTGTGTTTGATGATAACCATTCTAACAGGTGTGAGGTAATATGTCACTGTGGTTTTAATTTGCATTTCCTTGATGATTAGTGATGTTGAGCACGTTTTCTTGAATCTTTGGCCATTTTGTATGTCTTCTTTGTGAAAATTTCTATTTAGGTCATCTGCCCTTTTTAAGTTGGATTTTTTTCTATTGAGTTGTATGATTTCTTTATATATTTTGGATATTAACCCCTTATCAGATACATGTTTTGCAAAAATTTTCTCCCATTTCATAGGTTTTCCTTTTGTTGATGGTTTCCTTTGCTGTGCAGAAGCTTCTTAGCTTAATGTAGTCCCACTTATTTGATTTTGGTTTTGTCGCATTTGCTTTTGGTGTCACATCCAAAAAATCATTGCCAAGACCAAAGTCAAGGAGCTTACCCTTAAGCTTTCTCCCTAGGAGTTTTATAGTTTCAGGTCTTACATTCAAGTCTGTAATCCATTTTGAGTTAGCTTTTGTGTATGATGTAAGAAAGTGGCGCATGTAGCTGTCCAGTTTTTGTCCATTTTTGCATGTAGCTGTCCAGTTTTCCCACCGCCATTTACTGAAGAGACGGTCCTTTCTCCATTGCATATTCTTAGCTCTGCTGTCATAACAGACAGATGCATGGGTATATTTCTGGGCTCTCTATTCTGACCCATTGATCTATGTGCCTATTTTATGCCAATACTACACTCTTTTGATTAGTATAGCTTTGTTGTATGTTTTGAAACTGGGAAATGTGATGTCTTTGGCTTTGTTCTTTCTCAAAATTGCTTTGGCTATTAAGGGTCTTTTGTGATTTCATACACACTTTAGGATTTTTTCTGTGAAAAATGTCATTGGAATTTTGATATGCATTGCATTGGATCTGTATGTCACTTTGGGTAGTGTGGACATTTAAACAATATTAATTCTCCCAATCCTTGAGCACAGAACATTTTTCCATTTATTTGTATCTTTTTCAGTTTCTTTCATCAACTTCATAGTTTTCAGTGTACAGATCTTTCACCACCTTGGTTAAATGTATTACTAGGGTTTTTTTTTTATGCAATTGTAACTGTCATTGTTGTCTTACTTTTTCCTTCTGATAGTTTATTAATAGTGTATAGAAACAACTAATTTTATATATTGATTTTGTATTCTGCAACTTTGCTGAATTCATTTATTACTTCTTATAGATTTTTGGTGGATTCTTTAGGGATTTCTATATATAATATCATATAATCTGCAAATGGTAAAGTTTTGGTTCTTCCCTTCCAATTTGGTGTCTTTTATTTTTTTTCTTGCCTGATTGCTCTGGCTAGGACTTCCAGTGCTATGTCGAATAAAAGTGGTGAGAGTGGATAACCTTGCTTTGTTCCTGATTTTAGAGAAAAAGCTTTCAGCTTTTCAGTATTGAATATAATCTGTTGAAAGTGGGGATATTAGAGTCACTACTATCATTGTGTTGCTGTCTGTTTCTCCCTTCAGGGCTTTCAGTATTTACTCTAACTATTTAGGTACTCTGGGGCACCTGCGTGGCTCAGTCTGTTAAGTGTCCAACTTAGGCTTAGGTCATGATCTTGCAGTTCGTGAGTTTCAGCCCCACATTGGTCTCTGTGCTGACAGCTCGTAGCCTGGAGCCTTCTTCGGATTCTGCATCTCCCTCTTTCTCTGCCTCTTCCCTGCTTGCCCTCTGTCTCTCTCTCCCTCAAAATAAATAAACATTAAAAAAATTTATAAATATTTAGGCACTTCTAGGTTGGGTGCATAAATATTTACAAATGTTATATCCTCTTGGAATTGATTCCTTTATCTTTATATAATGACTCTATTTTCTTTTATTAAAGTCTTTGTCTTAAAGTCTATTTTGTCTGATACAAGTATAGCCACGCTTGCTTTCCTTTCGTGTCCATTTGCATAGAATATCTTTTTCATTCTTTCACCTTTTCCCATTATTTTCACCTTCAGTCTCTGTGTATGTCCTTGAAGCCAAATAGAGTCCTTTTTAGGTAGCTTTAGTCCATTTAAATTTGAAGTAATTATTGATAAGAATGAATTACACATTGACAAATTTGTAATTATTTTCTGGCTTTGCAGTTCCTTTGTTTCTTTCTTCTTCTCTTGCTCTCCTTTGCAATATGGTGATTTTTCTCTAGTGGAATGCTTTGTTTCCTTTCTCTGTATCTCCTGTGTATCTGCTATAAAATTTGCTTTGTGGTACCATGAGGCCTACATAAAATAGCTTGTATTTATAATGGTCTATTTTCAGCTGATAACAACTTAACTTCAAATGCATGCTAAAAATCTACATTTTGGGGCATCTGAGTGGCTTAGTTGGTTGAGCGTCCAACTCTTGATCTCAGGGTTATAAGTTCAAGCCATGCAATGGGTTCCACACTGGGTGTGGAGCCTACTTAAAAAAATCTACATTAAAAAAAAATTTTTTTTTAATGTTTATTTTTGAGAGGGAGAAAGAGCACAAGTAGGGGAGGGGCAGAGAGAGAGGGAGACACAGAATCTGAAGCAGGCTCCAGGCTCTGAGCTGTCAGCACAGAGCCTGACACAGGGCTCGAACTTATGAACTGTGAGATCACGACCTAAGCCAAAGTCAGAGGCTTAACCGACTGAGCCACCCAGGGGCCCCCCAAAATCTACATTTTTACTTTCTCTCACATATTTTATGTTTTTGATCTCAATTTATGTCTTTTAATCTTGTTTATCAATTGGCAAATTATTATAGTTATACCTATTCTTACTGCTTTTTGTCAGCTAATCTTCATATTAAAGTTATAAGTGATTTACTCATCACCATTACAATACCAGAATATTCTGAATTTAACTATATATTTACCCTTAATGGTGAGATTTATACTGTCATATATTTTCCTGTTACTAATTAGCATCCTTTTGTTTCAACCTGAGAAATTCCCCTTAACATTTCTTGTAAGTTTAGTGGTAATGAACTCCTGCAGCTTTTGCTTATCTAAAAAATTCTTTATCTCTCCTTCAATTCTGAAGCACAACTTTGCTGAATAGAATACGCTTGGTCAGCAGTTTTTGTCGATCAGCACTTTGCATGTATTATGCCACTCCCTTCTGGCCTGCCAAGTTTCTGCTGAAGAATCTGCTAGTAGTCTTATGGGGTTTCCCTGGTACATAACAAGTTGTTTTTCTCTTGCTGCTTTTAAGATTCTCTCCTTTTAACTTTTGACAGTTTAAGTATAATGTGTCTTAGTGTGTGGGTCTATTTGGATTCATCTTATTTGGAACTTTCTGGGTTTCCTGGATCTGGATGTCTCTTTCCCCAGGTTAAGGAAGTATTCAACCATTATTTATTTGAATAAGTCTTCTTCCCCACTCCACATCCTTTACCCTATCCTCTCCACCCCCCCCCCCCCAATATTTTTCCTTCTGGGATCTCTATAATGTGTATATTGGTCTGTTTCACAATGCCCCATAAAGTCCTTAAGTTATCTTAATTATTTTAAATTATTTTTTCTTTCTGCTCCTTTGGATGAATTCCACTGCCTTGTTCTTGAATTCACTAATCCTTCTTTCCACCAGATCCAGTCTGCTGTTGAACCCCTGTAAGGAATAGTTCAATTCAGTTATTACATTTCTCAGCTCTGTGATTTTTTTTTTAATTTTTAAAGTTTTATGTATTTATTTTGAGAGAGAGAGAGAGACAGAGAGAGAGAGAGAATCCCAAGCAGGCTTCACACTGTTAGCACAGAACCAGACATGGGGCTTGAACTCACGAACCATGAGATCATGACCTAAGCTGAAATCAAAAGTCAGACGCTTAACTGACTGAACCACCAGGTGCCCCTCAACTCTGTGATTTCTGTTTTGTACTTTAAAAGTATATAATCTATCTTTTTGTTGAAATTCTCACTTGGTTCATGTTCTTGTGACCTTAGTGAGCACCTTTATGACTATTATTTTGAACTCTATCCAGTAAATCACTTATCTTTGTTTCTTTAAGGTCTATTTCATGATTGTTTTCTTGTTCTTTTGTTTGGAACATAGTCCTCTGTTTCTTAATTTTCCTTCACTCTCCGTATTGGTTTCTGTGCATTAGATAAAACAGCCACCCTTCCAAGTGTTGATGAAGTGGTATTGTGTAGAAGATGAAATTATTATTATTGTTATTGTTATTATTATTATTATGTTTTATTTTAGAGAGCGCGAGTGCATGAGCAAGGTGGGGAGGGGAAGATGAAGAGGAAGAGAGAATCTCAAGCAGGCTCCATGCTCAGTGTGGAGCCTGATGCAGGGCTCGATCCCACAACCCTGGGATCATGCATGACCTGAGCTGAAATCAAGAGTCAGATGCTCAACCGACTGAGCCACCCAGGTGCCCCTTGTAGAAGACGAACTTTATCATTCATCCTGATCATAGATGCTCTTGGTTGTCTCTTAAACCTTTGTGATTGTCTGAGCCACCTTCTTTGTTTTTAGTCAGTCCCAGTAGTTGAAGGTGTACCAGTCATGTGGGTATTTTCTTGTTCACTCAATGTATAGGAGTCACTTGGCTAGTTTCTAGATTTCTTTCAGAGGGAATTGCCCCAAGGGTAGCTGTAGATTTGGTGTGCCTGTGGGAGAAGGTGAGTTCAGGAACCTCCTGTGTCACCCTCTTGGACCAGAACTCTTTCAATATCCTTCTCTCATTCCAGCTCCTCCATGAAAGCGTTTCCTGAACCGCCAAGACCTTGGCAGCAACGTCTCGGTACGTTGTGCACCTTAATGTCATTCTATTGTGCTGAGTACACTGCTCTCAAAGTAAGGTGCTAAAGAAAGATTTGCCCCTTCAGCAGAGGTACAGTCAAGGAAGGCACACCAGCACCCCTAAACGTCTTTAAATGGCAATTTGCCCTACAGATAGTCCTTGGCGAAAAGTTTCCTGCTATAATCTAGGGGAAGGTGAATTTTAATCAAGGATTTAGAATTACATAATGATAATTGGGAGGAGGGAGGGGAATTAGTAAATTATGTCATTTAATACTTGGGAGATTTTCCTTAAAAGTTTGTTCTGTAGGATACTGGTAACCTATATCTATATCTATATCTATATCATCTATACTATATCATCTATATCTATCTATTCAATGACACTTGGTAAAGATGGTAAGACAGATTATATTCAGGACCATTGCAATAGCTATAGGGACTATTGGAATGGGGTTTTACAGGGGAAGAGAGATTGGGATCAATTCCAAATATAGCATGAGCAGGGAGGAATTTAAAGCCAAGAAGCTGAGTAGAGTTTAGTGGATGGAGAATTACCAAGAGGAAACATCATGGATAAGGGGGATTCTGGCTAAATTGACCTAACAGTGTTCTTGCTGTTAGGTCAGCATGCCAGGGTGACCAGACATTACCTTGGGGATGCTGGAGGATGAGTAACCTGATCAGATATTGATGGTGATCAGATATTGAGAAGGAGGGGGTCCTGGTTAAACTGACTTAGCAGGGTTCTTGCTAAAACTAGATTTTACAAAGTTTAAAGATGGGCCTAGGAGAAGGCTCAGGAACTTGACTAAAGTTTGGTCAAAGACTCTTTGTCAGTATCATTTAAAAATTATATTTAGTTTATGCTAGTCAAGTTTATATGTTTGTGGTTTTAGATATTTATTTTCTTTGTTTTGTTTTTAAACAGAGGGAAAGTATATTTAGCTTTATCTTATGAAAATTATGTGGTCATGTTAAAACTGCTAAGCTCTTCTTTCAAGGAAAAAGGCTTTTAGTGACACCTGGTGGCCATGACTTCTTACTGCAATGTTTTCAAGAGCAGCCTCAGAGAAAAGTCAGCATTGGAACGAACTTTGCCAAATCCTGAGGGCACTAAGGATGTGTCATGACAACGAGACATGAACAACTCTATTCTTTCCCCCACTCCCCTCTTTCCCAAGGCTTGAGGTTGAGAATGAGCAGCTTGCCAAGGGAGGCAGAGTGAAAATGCTGAAGTCCATATCCTCCCCCTTGCTACTGAGGATTTCCAAGCCTGAAGTGAAAAGCCAGAGAAGGAAGCTTTGTGTTGAGTGGAGTACTGGTTATTACAATGGACTGGTCTTTTAAAGGACAAGACAAAGAGCCTCTTTATTTCATGGCTAAAAGGGGCTAGAAAATCCATGGTGTTGCTCAGCTTTCATCCGAAGGGCAGGGAAAGTGCAAATCCAGATAGTGGCATCTAAGGGACAAAGAAAAAACAAACAATCATGGGTTTCACTTGCATCCCATTGTGTGCAGTTCATTCAATAAACATGTTTCAAATGCATAAATGTATTGTAAGGAAAAAACCCAGTGGGAAAGGCAGCATGGTGATTCTGCCAAAGAACAGGCAAACTGAATTAGATTTGGATTCTGTCTTCTCATCTCACTCTTGAACTAACCAAGGTCAAAATCAGAGGAGGCATGAGCCCAGGGTAAAGCAGGATTCATAGTAAATCCATTCAAAAAGAAGTCTGAAAAAATTCTCAAGTCCATTATAGCTGGGACAGGAGCAGAGTCTAGTCCTGGTCTACTGACCCTGACCCAACCATGGCAAGAAGAGTTGTTTCTTTTTGGCCTCTCTTCCTCTCCCCGGTGGGTCTTTTGCAAGCACTGCAGAGAAGCATGGGGCTGCTTGGATTAGTGCCTCTTCCCCAGCCTTCACCCTTCTTTCTTTTCTATGAACTGTCTGTCTTCTGCCTGTTCCTCCAAATAATGCCTAACTTTTGAATCCTGCCTGGCAGTCCGCCCCTGTGTTCACACCCACTAGCTCAGTGAGTCTTTCCTGCCTACCAGGGAGGCATTAGGTCTCTATTTGCAGGGGGAGGGTCCCCAAGAGCAGGGGCTGACATGCCCAACGCCATCACACAGCTATAAGTGGCAGGACCAGAGTGAGACTTCAAGTCTAGGGCTCTCTCCATTATATTTACTGCCCTAGCATCTCTGCCGTCTTTTTCTGGCTTTCCGTTTTGGACTATGACCCTTTTTTGACTTTTTTTTTTTTTTTTTTTTTTTAGTGTGAAAGTTTTCAAGACGCCCACGAGTGGAAAATGTACTCCCCCCCCCAGCCAAATCAAACTCTGCCAGATTCCTTACAGCTGTGTGCCGTTGAAATGACTAATGAAAGCACCTTCCACTGCTGGTGGAACTTTCACATAGGGCACTGCTTGCCAGGACCCGACCCTGCGTATTTACATACTGGATGTCACCCCAAAAGCCCCCCGACCAGGGGATTTCCGGGATGTAATGAGAACGCCGCTCTGGGCCTTGGAAGGTGCACTGTCTGAGCGCTTGTCCTGCAGGGAAGGAGGGTAGCATTTCGGACCCCAGCTGGCTCTTCTTCTGGGGAGATGTGTATTTCAGTCACAGATCCACTGGTGGAAAGATACTGCCTGTCTGCCAAGTGTTAAGGTGCTGGGAATACCTGCGTGAGACTTCAGGGCCCCTGTGCATCTGGAGCTTGGTGCTTGGCTAAGGCAAGAGATACAAACGCTCTGACAATCTCAGTCTGTAACATGGGTAAAAAGGGGACATTCTGGGAGCTCCCGAGAGGGGCACCTAACTTAGGGGTGGCCAGGGAACGCTTCCTGGGACTTGTAATGAAAAGGTTGAGTCTTCAAAAAAATTTTTAAAGTCCTTTTTCTTAAGAATAAGAAAATCTAGTTACAAAGGTAATACATCCCCTTGAAAATACTTTAAACTCTGTAGAAATATGTTCCTTTAGAAAGTTTAGGGAATGAAGAAGAAAGAAAACTTGATTAGTAGGATTTCTACTCAGTTGACACTGGCTGTCTTCCTGAGAAGTTGTGTGTGTGTGTTGGGGGGGTGGGGGAGTCGCCTGGTGGCTCAGTTGGGTAAGCGTCTGACTCTTGATTTAGGCTCAGGTCATGATCTCACAGTTCATGAGTTTGAGCCCTGCGTTGGGGTCTGTGCTGACAGTGTGGAGCCTGATCGAAATTCTCCTTCTCTCCCTGTCTCTCTGCCCCTTTGTCTTTCTAAAAAAAAAAAAAGTGTGCATAGGTGTGCATGTGTAAGGGGGTGGAGTAGTGCCCAAAAGAGAGAGGTGAAGACTCTAGGGGAGGCCTGCCTTGTCCCTGTGGCCACAGCCTCTCTCTGTGACAACAGCCAGCCTGAATGAGAAATCAGCCACTTACTGGGTACCCACCCACTATGGGACTCTGGTTTTTCAACCTGATTTTCCAGATTTGGGTCTTGACTTTCGCTGTCCTATAGCTTCGGAGTCTCATCTCTGCCCAGTCTCCGAACAGTTTATCATGGTGTTTTTCTATGTGAAATGAATCTCTCCCTAAAAAGCATTGGAAGACCTGGTTTAAGATGTTCATATTTAGCCTGCTGCAATGCCAGTAAGAGCTTTTATTGAGGACTTTCTGTGCCGAGAGCTTTATGACTTCGTAACATTAATTCTCACAACCTTCCGAAGCAGCTGTTTCATTATTCCCATTTCACAGATGAGCCAATGAAGGCCATTGCTTGGTCAAACCACGTGGCTGATAGTTGGCAGAGCCTGGTCTCAAACCCAGGTCTGCGTGACTTCTAAGTCTACGCTCGTGAACGTGATCCTCCCCTGCGTTATTTCTCAAGCATATTTGGCCACAGAAGTGTTTTTTAATTGCATGACCCTCATCTCTTAGCATTATTATTACGATGCCATGGATCACAAGTTGGGAAATGATGCCCCAGGGAGAGGCCTTGCGCTTCCTGTAGAATAGAGATAATAACACAGTCTCAGTGCTGTGATGATTAAAACACGTTTCAGAAAATCAATGCTGATGGTACTTCCCTTCCACGAGGAATGTACGTGTTTTAAAAATAACACTTGTAATAACCTTGATGAAATGAAGCTGTGTTTTGGCTGGGATGATGGTTCTTGAGCCCAGAGAACCCCTGGCCCTGGGGGTGCAGGGCTCTGCACGCTGCCCCCACCTCCTTGGTCCCTCAGGTCCCCTTCCTTCCTTTTACCCTCTGATTCTCTCCCCCTTCCCCCTGCAATGCTTGCCTTTGTTCCATGAACAGTGGCTCAGTTGTCTACTGCTGGGGCGGGGCCTTGCTCTGAAGCAGTGCCTCCTATCAGGTCAGCCCCAGAACCCTCCTCTGCAGCACTGACTGTGTCTGGAACTCCACCTGTAGGCCAGGCCTCTGTTACTAACTGGTCAGACCTCCCATGGTCCTACTGCTACCACCCGACAGACTGCCAGGCCTATGTTGGCCCAGAGAATACGCAGCCACCCCATCACCATCTACCACATTCCAGTGATGGGAGGTCTTTGGAGATAAGGACCAACCTAGAAGATGAGGGACTCAGCTGCAGCTCCCTGGCCATTGCTCTGGACAGCTCACCAACCCCCAACAGGGCCAGTCTTTCAGCCTGGTTAGTTCCCTACCTGCTCCTGGGATCCCGTCCTCCTCCATCAGACTGTTCTAGGTGGGTGCACCTGGCGGCCAAATCATGACATTCCTTCCTCCTGTGCATCCGTCTTCCACAGCTGTTATTTTTCTTTTGAAATTTTAGCAGTCCCGCATTTCAGGGTGCACTTAAAGCACACTAGAAGTAAAACAGACAAGGAAACACAACCAGGCCCTCAGCCCCAGCTCCTTAACTCTACCTGGAAAAAGTATTTGCATTCTTTTTGATAGATATCAAACACTACTGAAAAGGGAAAAAAAAATCCACATAGTTCTTTCCTCGCATGTGTGAAGGGGCTGTTGATCTCATTTCACACACAGAGAGACAGAGGATCGGAGGGGTTCAACGTCCTACAACTAAAAGGAGCGAAGCCAGGGTCAGAGCAGTTATCCGGTATTTGTCCCTCTGCCAAACACTGCCCCTTGGCCTTGGGGCCCATTGAGGTCGGGGCCCTTTTCTCCTGCAGTGGCCCAAAGTGGTTCTAATTGACTGTGACATGCGTGCTGGGTTCCCTCCATTTTCTTCCCTTTGCCCTCTCCAGCTTTCTGTTCCAGGGTTGATCCCACCTGCCACTCTTCACGGGCATCAAGCTGTTTCTTGGGCTTTTCTCAGTAGCCAATCCATGGGTTTCTTTGCTGTCATTCACCTGCCCAGCCACTCACTCACCTTTTGACAAAGTACCAGTGGAGCTACGTGCTAAGTGTTGTGGAGATATGTGCAGGGAAATATGAGACATGGGTCTTGTCCTTAATCAACTGTCAAAGAAAAATAGTTCTGACAGTTGTAAAAAATGGCGAGGAAGACTTCATTCAAGATTATTGAACTCCACTTTTATACAATGGGGAGATTTGTAGCCAATGAGCAGGGTTGGGGAATGGGTAGAAAATTACTAAGAGGAACTTGATTATCAAGGGCGAAGGAAGAGGAGATTGACTATCAAGTTAAGCTTGATCAATACTGACTGGTTTAGGATTCTTTGCTAAAACTGGGCTCAGCCAGCCAGGGGAGGTCTGATGGAGAAGAGGGTTCAGAGCTTGACTGAAGTTTGTTTCAGGAGGGAGTTACTGTCAGTACTCCTGAAGCAGCGCAAGAGTCAGGACCCAGATATAGAACCCAGAATGATGAGAGTCAGGAAGCATGTGCTGGCCATGGACACAGATGGAGCTCAGTGGGGCACCAGTGGGTGTATCTGGGCTATTCCAGACACTGGCTGCGGGGCTGACCTTTAGACATTCACACTGGCTTCCTCCCATTTTTTTTTTAAATATCTTACTACATCCACATATTTTCTTCTAGGGCTTTGCAAGCTTTCATTTCTAGGATTTCATACTTTCTGTTTCAATCGAGACTGGCAAGCACAAAGGTTTTACTTCAACCTTGGTCAAAGTTTTAACCTTGTTTTAACAAGGTTTTAACCAAGGTTTTAACTCATGTTTCTCTTCTTCAATATTGGGACCATATCTGTTATCAACTGACTTGTGTCCCCTGAAATTCATGTATGGAAGCCCTAATTCCCAACATGATTCTATTTGGATTCTCTAAGGATTCTATTTGGATTCTCTATTTGATTCTCTAAGGATTAGGTAAGTAAGGTTGAATGAGGTCATAAGGGTAGAGCCGTAATCTGAGAAGATTGGTGTGCTTCCAAGAAGAGGAAGAGAGACCACAGAGGAAAGGCCATGAGGACACAGTGGGAAGGGGCTGGCTAGAAGCCAGGAAGAGAGGCTCACCAGAAACTTGAAGTTTACAGCACCTTCATCTTGGCCCTCTTGCCTCTAGAACTGTGAGAAAATAAATGTCTCTTGTTTAAGCCACCCAGTGTGTGGCATTTTGTTATGGCAGCCCAAGCAGACTAATGCAGGCTCATCTCATGGGTTCATTTCGAGAACTAATGTAACACAAGTTGAGGACCTTACAGCAATCCACACATTTTAGCTCACTCAGTCCCTTGTCTTCCTGTTGTGTGATTTGTGGCCTGTTTGCCACCAAACATCTTTCTTGTGACCAAATGATGGCATGGGATATTCATACAGCAGAATCACTTCTTTGCATTCAGGCTTTGTCTCCCCATGTTGCAAGTAACAGAACTTTCACAAACTAGTATAAACCAAACAGGGAATTTTCTGGAAGTGTGCTGTTATCAGTTAGGGTTCCTGGTTTCAAGTAGCATAAACTAAGTCTGATTGACTTAGGCTGAAAAGGAACTATTAAAAGGGATACTGAATCTAGTCAGGAAGACTGGAGTCCCAGGTGTGGGGCCTCATTAGGCACAGCATGTAGAAGGATGAGTGAGGACCATTAAGCCACACTACTGGGCGCCTGCTGCTGCTGCTGCTCTGATGTCTCCAGCACTGGACTGCATCGGCACTGGTGGACCATCTTGCAGAGTGAATGTTCCTGTGGTCTCTGTAGTTCAGGAGCAGTGCTATCTTCTTGGCAGAAACTACATTATCATCTGCTACATTCTAGCTGCAAGGAAGTTTGGAAAAGTGATTATTTGGCATTTTCACCATTGATAGTGGGAGGTGGGTCTGCCTCTCAAGGAGATTCGCAAGGTGGGAGAGCTTTCCCAAACAATAAAAGGAGGTTCAAGATGCTGGATGGCCAACAAGAATGAGAAGTTTCCTCACAGATAGGGAATCTTACAGAGCCCCAAATAGGGAGTGTAGCTTCACTCATAGGACCAAGAACCAGAAACTGGAAAGCCAGAGGCTGGATTTTTCTGTGTCTCTCTGTACCCTCTCTGTCTTCCTGAGGACTGGGTTCCTGATCCACTTGCTTCTGGTGAGGGCCACCTCCTTCTTGACTGTTAGAAATTAGTTGTCTGTGTCTCCTAGGATGTCTGTGTCCTCTTCTTCCAGAAACACTTCCCTATTCCCTTTTGGGGGCCCCCTCCTCTGTCCATTTATGGTCTGGGTGGGCTCCATCACCAGCTCTAGGAAGGATCTAGACCCATGATCCAGGTCCAAGCCAATCATTAGCCACAGTGATCTATCCAAGGATGGACATATGACCTAAGACAGCCGGGCACTTTTAAAAATTGCACTATAACTCGCATGTTATAAAGTGCACAAATTTTATACAGCTCTCAATGAATTTTATGTATTTCTACACTTGTGGAATAACCACCAAGATGGAGCTATAGGACATCTCCAGCAGCTCAGAAGGCTCCCTTTCAGTTACTCTGTCAATACTCCATCCAAAGATGATCCCTATTCTGAGTTTTGTTACCATTGATATTAATCTTACCTTTTTTTGGATTCCATTTAAATGGAATCATATGGTATACATAATCTTTGGTGTCTGGCTTTTTTGCTCAACATTATGTCTGTGATATTCATCCCAAGTTGTTTTATATAGTGTTGGTTTATTCATTTTCACACCTATATGGTATCGCATTATATGGATTTTACCACAATTTATCCATTTTACCATTGATGGACGTTTGGGCTGTTTCTGGTTTGGGGCTATTAAATAATGTTGCTATGTACTTTATTGTATGTATCTTGGCAGATACAAGCACTCATTTCTTCGGGTATATATCAAGAGTGGAGTTTCTAGATCACAGAAAAAAATACATAAGGTATTACCAAATAGTTTCCCAAATGACTGTACCACTTTACACATTTGCCAGCAATATATGGGACCTACAGTTCATTGCTCTTCATGTTTGCCTATCCTTATTGTTGGACTTCTAAATTGTGGCTGTTTTGACTGGGGATCGCAGTATTGCACTGTAGTTTTAATTTGTATTTCCACGATGACTAATGGTGCTGAAGACTTTCATATGCATATTGGCCATTTGGATATCCTGTTTTGTCAAATGGCTGTCCAAGCTTTTGCCCACTTCTGAAGAACACTGGATTGTTCGTCTTTTTTATTTTTTCTTTTTTCTTGACTTGTAGCAATTCTTTATGTATTCTCGATACATGCGTTTTCTGAATCCAGATACAGATATTTGCTTGATAACATAAATTGCAAACATGTTCACCTACTCCATGATTTGCACGCTTAGTCCCTTAATGATGTCTTTTTAGGGGCATAAGTTCAATGTATTAGTATTTTCTATGGTTACTGCTTTTTAACTTGCTCTGTTTAAGAAATCTTTGCTCACTCTGAGATCATGAACTAGTTAGCAACTTTGAGTGAGATAGAGGTAGGTAAATGGCTCCTTTGTGTTGAATTTGAAGTTGTGAGAAGGTGAGGCTGAGTTAGAAATGGGGGCAAAAAGCAGCAAGACTTGCAGGTGGTCTTGGGGGGTTTAAAGGGGAGGCCTTGTCAGAACATGGCCAGTCTGAGCCTCCTAGGAGCTGTCCACTATGGCTTTGGCTGAAATCACAAGGCAGTCCAAGAGGGCACCAGATCTCTGTGAAGATTCATCTAGTCCTTCATAAAGTATTTACCGAGTGCTTATTCTGCATCCTGACGCTCTCATGGAATTTATGAACTACAGGATTTCAGAAATTATTTGAAAACACTTTCTTATATTCCAGATTTGGAAAAGAAGGTTAGAATATGGTAAATAATTTTCTTGTTATCATAGCTGGAGCAGAGCCACTGGTAAACCAGAACCACAGCTAAAACCCAAGTCTCCTGGATTGACCCCCCCTCCCCCACTCCCGACTAGTCTGTCAAAGAAAGGTATGAGGGGTGGTGGTGAATGATGTCCCTTTTGTTTCAGGGACATCAAGGTAGATGGTAGACCAAGGTAGGTGGAGGTTTTCCTCTCTTCCTTTTACCCTGGGCAAATAGGAAGTGAGATCCCCTCTAGTCTGCAGTGGCAGAGACTTCAGGAAGCCCACACAAGTCAGAGGGCCAAAGTAGATCAGTGTCAACAGGCAGAAATTAGAGGGACTTCCCCCAGGTCCTTCCTGTCAAAGAAAGAAGCGTTAGAGATCTTTGTGAAAAGAAAAACACCTCGAGGACTATTCCAGACTGGGTAAGTGGCTCCCTAATGAGACTGCTACTTCTTGGGTTTTATCCCAGGACACTGGGATCCATACCACTGTGGTCAGTTTGGGCATCTGGGATTGAAATATGGATGCTTCAAGCAAGTGCTCATCTGAGACTCAGCTCCAAGGAGCAACAGGGTCTTCTTATTGGCAGCAAGAGGGAAGTGATGGACATTTGGATGCCTTGGTATTCAATGATAAACTGGAGATCAGTGTCATGGTGAGATAGGACATGAGGTCTTTCTGGCCTCCTCTCCCCAGCTCCTGACTTTCAGCCCATGACTGTAACAACCGGCACCATAGGAGCTCACTTAGACATGCTCATGACTGTCAAAGTGTCACTGGGGTCTCTTCCGACAACAGACATATTTTGAATGTCTCCTCCCACAATTAGAGAAAAGCAGCACCTTTCCAAGTGGCTCCTAAGATCAGATGAGTGGACTGGTGCCAGGCTGTGTAAGAATTACCCTTGTGGGTCATGGCTTGGGCCTGAAACCTGGGATTGTTTTTAAGGCTGTCCAGGTGGTTATGATCAACCGATGATTCTGAAAATC